>NW_020714921.1:25698-45858 GCF_002925995.2 Terrapene triunguis | reverse complement strand
GAAGGTGTTTGGAGGAGGCCATGGGGAAGTAGCCCAGGGAGTTGTAGCTGTCATGCAGCTGTTACAGGAGGCACTATAGACAGCTACAGTCCACAGGGCCCTGGGCTGGAACCCGGAGTAGAGGGTGGGCCCGGGTTCCCCCCAAACCTCCCAATTGACCTGGACTGTGGGTTCTTCCAGAGGGGAAGGTCTCTGGGCTGTTCCCCAACCCACATGGCGAATCTCTGAGGCAAGAAAATCCACCAATAAGCGCAGGACCCACCAAGATAGAGGAGGAACTTCGTCACAGGGCCTATTGTAATTATGCAAAGTGTGGGCCATTAATGGGTGGTTTGGAATCTTGATGGCTCCCATCAACCAGGACAATTGACTGTAGATGGCTCTGTTTTACTTGTAAGTCTTCCTGTATACATCTGAGTGTTAAAGACAGGGACATTTCTGTAAGCTGCTTTCAGTTAAGTCTGCAGCTTTGGGGCACATGGTTCAGACCCTGGGGCTGGGTTGGAGCAGACGGGCGTGTCTGGCTCAACAAGACATGGGGCTGGAGTCCCGAGCTGCCAGGGCAGGAAAGCCGGAGCAGAAGTAGTCTTGGCACATCAGTTAGCATTTCCCAAGGGGGTTTCTGTGATCCAGCCCATCACACCCTTGTTGACTGAGCTGAGATTTTCCTAAGCACTTCACTCAAAAACACACTGGTTAAGATATGACCTAAAACAAGTTTATTAACTACAGGAAGATAGATTTTAAGTGATTATAAGTGATAGCAAACAGAACAAAGCAAACTACTAAGCAAATAGACAAAAACGCAAGCTAAGCAGAGTCTGGATGAGCTCTCCCCTGATATCGAGTGGTGAGCGGTGGAAAAAGACTTCAGAAGCTGATCTCGTTTGCATGGACACACCCACCCTGCCTAGGTGCTCAACATGATGGGATTGCTTGTCCAAATGATCACTTGTGGCTGGTGTTGGATTCCCAGTCTCCTTGTTATTGGGGCAGGAGTAATAAAGGGTTGTTATCCTTGTGTGAACTGATGGCAGCAGAACTGTACCTGGCATACCCCAATAGAGGGACTCACCCTCAACTTAACAGCACTCGCTAGGCAGGGGACATGGGTTCCAAAGCCCACTAAGTTAAGAGAGGGTGGGAACAGGTACTTGTGATGTTGCACCCCATAATGCTTTATAGAAATATGTTTATGAGTGTAAATATGACATAACTGGAATATGTTTTATGCTAGATATGTCATGTAACATATTTCTGCAAAGGTTATGATCTACTTAATATATTCATCCTATTTGTATGCATGTATCATTTTTATATCTGAAGTTATGAGCATTGGCTTTATGCTTGTATTTAAAGTGTTTGCTGTAGGAAGCACATAAGGCAGATTTGGTCAACATAGTGTGAAGGGGTTATTCAAAGTAATTGGGAGTACTTAAGTAACAATGGACTTTGGGAGACGCCAATCCACATTTGAGCTTTCCTGGGAACATTCAAACTAGCATGTAAACAATGGCGTTGGCCTGCAAAAAGTTTAATCATCCATAGACATGTGACTTGCCTAGGTGGCTACAGACTCCATCTTGTTGTTGTGATTTTGCACAGGAGAACAAAGGGGTTTCCACCCACAAAAAAGAGAGTATAAAAAAGGCCCTAGAAACCCCTCCAGGTTGTCTTCAGCTGGCTCAAAAGACAGCCTCTCCACCCCAAAGAGATGCCTGAAAGAAACTGTAACAAAGGACAGTAACTACGGGGGTGTGAGTGATTGCTGGACCCCGACTAGGAAGGAGTCTAGTCTGTGAAAGAAGCTTATTGGAACATCTCTGAGGGTGAGATTTACCTGCATTTAGTTTCCTACCGTATTAGGCTTAGATTTGTGTGGTTTTGTTTTATTTTTCTTGGTAATTTACTTTGTTCTGTCTGTTATTACTTGGAACCACTTAAATCCTACTTTTTATATTTAATAAAATCACTTTTGCTTATTAATTAACCCAGAGTATGTGTTAATACCTGGGTGGGCAAACAGCTGTGCATATCTCTCTATCTGTGTTATAGAGGCCGAACAATTTATGAATTTACCCTGTATAAGCTTTATACAGAGTAAAATGGATTTATTTGGGGTTTGGATCCCATTGGGAACTGGGTGTCGGGTGCTAGAGACAGGAGCACTTCTTAAGCTGTTTTCAGTTAAGCTTGCAGCTTTTGATGGATGTGGTTCAGACCTGGGGCTGTGTTTCCAGCAGGCTGGTGTGTCTGGCTCAACAAGACAGGGCACTGAAGTCCCAGGCTGGCAGGGAAAACAGGCTCAGAGGTAGTCTCAGCACATCAGGTGGCAGTTCCCAAGGGGGTCTCTGTGACCCAACCCGTCACACTTGTGTCTAGTGGTGTGGGTCCTGTTTAAGGGTCCTAGAGACCATTTCACCCTTTCTTGCTCCATGGTATAATAAAAGAGCTAATTTAGACTCACTTGAGAGTCTTATTACATTCTGCAGAGCTGAAATCATTGATACCTAGGACTCAGTATTACACCAACTTTGGGATGGTGTCGCTATTGTAAGAGACTTCCCAGTGTGCACCAGCAGTGAGGCTCCCCCACTGAGAGCTGAAATCACTAAGAGTTGTGTTAAGTGTGGGGGGCCCCTGAAGACATCTTGGTGAGTGGGCAGCTGGCAGACAGGCGTGGCAAGCGGCTAGCAGGGTGGATGGCAGAGAGGTGTGCTGAGCGGCCAGCAGAGAAGCTGGTGGAGCGCGCCAGAGCAGAGCCCTGCAGAGGTGTGGCACTCGGCCGTTGGGGTGACAAGCAAGTGCCCAAGCAGAGCAGCGTGTAAGGTACCTCCTTACCCCCACCCTCCCGCCTTCCACACAGGGTGGGAGGTGAACTCTACAAATGAATCTCTGAACTCTCAGGCTGCACTGGCCAAGGACAGCAACTGTGAGCGGGGTGCAGAGAAGGGGGGACTTTTGGGTTGCTGGACTTAAGACTCTGAGGGGAAAAGGACACTGCCCAACTTACTTGGAAATGTCTTAAGGAAATGACTCGAAGTTTCCACTCTAAAGCAGAGCAGACCAGATCCCAAGCTTCTTTCCAAAGGCTCTCACTTTGTCTCCTAACATAATTATATTTTTGTGTCATGCTTGAAAACTCATATATAATTGCAGAAGGCTGAAGACATTTGCTACGGGTATGTCTACACTAGCAAGTTTCTGTGCCACAAGTTATACCACTTTTATTAAAATGCTGGAAATAAACCACGGTTGCATGTCCACACTGTGCTCCTTGTGACTCTGGAGCACATCCACATTAGCAGCTCTTACAACTGCAAAAACAGCAGTGCATTTTGGGTCGCTATCCCACTGTGCAACTGCCGCCGGGTGCTTTGGGAAGGATTTGCAATGCTTCATGGGGCAGGCACAGCATCACATGATGCAGGTTTCCCAATCACATTGTTCCATGGGCATCCTACTACATTGCCAGTGCTTTTCAACTGAACGGGGGGGGCAGAGTGTGTGACAGGGAGTGTCTGTGTATGGAGGGGGGAGAAAGACAGAGTGGGGCACAGAGTGTGTCAGCATGCTGTCTTGTAAGTTCAGACAGTGGCAGGAAGCAACCAGTCCTGAAGTGGGGGAGGGGAAAACCCCCAACATCAGCCCCCACCTCCCTCCCCAGCTATCTGCACAGCAATTTCTCTCTCTCTCACACACACACACACACACACACACGCCTCTGTGTTTAACAGCCAAGCATTCCACTTTAATGGTTTGCTTTGTGTCCAGAAGCAGATCAGCACAACACACAACAGCTGTCAGAAATGGAGCTTTGAAAGGGGAGGGGCGCATGTTTCCAGAGCAACCAGCTGAGTTCAAAACATTGAACAGAGCGGTCACTTCAGGCATTATAGGACAGCTCCGGAGGCCAATTACAGCACTGAAAGCAATCAATGTGTTTACACTGGCAATACAGTGCTGGACTCTCTGCACAAATAGCCTCACGACTCTCATCGAGGTGTTTTTTTTTTTTTTTGCAGCGCTGCAACTGAGGAGTTTCTGCACACAAAGTGGCAGTGCGTACACGGCTGCAGTTTGAACACAAAAAGCTGCTTTACTGCGCAGAAACTTGCCAGTGTAGACAAGCCCTAAGTAAGCCAACTGAAGAAGCCATGATGGGTCGCTGAACGATTTAGCAAAAGGAGACCCTTGATCCTGTAGGAACATAAATACTTCAGCTCACAATTCAAAAAGTCTGCTTAACACTTTTCCCCATGAGAGCCACCTCCCTTTAGTGTGCAAGAGAAGACTTTTATGAAGTACACCCATTTCATCACATAAAGCTGCAAACAGGCAAGCTGATATAGGCCGGCTTTTTATGAAATTCACAACTTTTACAGACTCATCAAGCCGCTGGCACAACTCAGAAGGCATTTCTTTTGCAGCAAGGGCTTGCCGATGTAAGAAACAATGGGTCCAAATTGCATACGACATACTTGTTTTTAATCTTGCAACAAGGCCACTGTTCTTGCCAGTCATTGCTTTGGCACCATCACTGCAGATAGCTTTACGCTTATTTGCCTCTTCATGGCCAAGAATGCTTGTAACCATGTCTAATGCCACAGGAAATCTGAGATTCTCAGCTATTGTATGTACTTTACTTGTTTGGGCAATACAAAGTGACATGGGCTATGAAGTTTCAAGATAATTCTTACTGACATTACTTGTATTCAACATCAGTGTTTGCTGGCTACTCAAGCTGTTCAATTTTCTCTTAAAAAAATCAAGAGGCTTGTTCTTTAACTGTGGGTGTTTACTTTCCAAATGCCAAATTATTTTCAAAGGTTTCATGCTTTCAGCACTTAGCCACACACAACACAATGAGGTTTATTTTCGATTGCTGTAAAACCATACATTGAATAGCTGCAATTGTATTTTCTGAACTTTGCCGTCTTCACTCCTTCATTCTGTGAAGTACTTGGCTGAGCTCTCTCTAAAAATTTATCCATTGCACAAGAAGACCTTGCTGAAAAGTGCACATACACTATTTGCTAGCCGTGAAGAACAACACTGTCTGGACAGGAAGCAGCAGTGAACTCATGTGGTTGTGTGAAGTCACATGGTTGTGTGAAGCAGGGTGGTGTTAGACTGGCTGGGGCAGAAATAAGGTCTTGTCTACACTGGCAAGTTACAGCACAATATATCAGCTTTCTGTGGTGTAACTCCCGAGGTGTACACACTGCCAAGGCACTTATTGCTCAGAAAATGCGCAGTTGCAGCGCTCTAGAAAAACCACCCCCAACAAGAGGCGTAGAGCTTTCTGCGCCAGGGGTACAGCACTGCGGTGCCAGTGTAGACACTGTGATCGACTACAGTGCTGTGATTGGCCACCGGAAGGTGTCCGACAATGCCTGTTCTCGCCTCTCTGGTCATCAGTTTGAACTCTACTGCCCTGCCCTCAGGTGATCAACCATCAGACCCGCCCTTTAAATTCCGTGGTAATTTTGAAAGTCCCCTTCCTGTTTGCTCGGTGACGCATCGCATGGAGTGCTCTCAGTGCATCTTTCCAGGTGACTACGACTGCTCCACGCACCAGGGGTTCCCCCACTTGGAGCAATGCTGAGCTGCTGGACCTCATCAGTATTTAGGGAGAGGAGGCTGTGCAGTCCCAGCTGCGCTCCAGCCATAGGAAGTATGATACCTACAGGCAGATATCACGATGCATGAGAGAAAGGGGCCACTACCGGGACACACTGCAGTGCAGGGTCAAAGAGAAGGTGCTGCGGAATGCCTACAACAAGGTGCAGGAGGCAAACCGCCGCTCCAGTGCTGCACTCATGAGCTGCTGGTTCTACAAAGAGCTGAACATGATGCTCAGTGGCGACTCCGCCTCCACTGCAAAGAGCCCTGTGGATACTTCGGGGTCTCACATGTCAGCTGAGAGTGGACCAAGCCAGGAGGAGGAAATCTTGGACGAGGATGTGGAGGGAGAGGACTCAGAGGCAGAGGACAACTCAGAGGTAAGAAATGCATGCAGCCAGGAACTCTTTTCTACACTGAAGGAGGCTAGCCAGTCACAGCTGTTGGATCTTGGCAAAGCGCCAACAGGAGAGGAGGCCCCTGGTAAGTGGCTTTGATTTTGGGAATCGCTGAAGCAAGTTGTTGGGGGGAGGAAAATTGCATAAGGCCTGCTTGTTTTTGGGTGCTGAGCTTGCAGGGAGGGATTTGCAGAAAGCTGCCTCGTGTCTGTGTGATGCGTGTACCACCACATGCCTAGTCAGAGCGGCGGAACAGGGTGCTGATTGACTCCCTCACTTCATGGGAATCAGCCTCAGAAATCTCCAGGAAACTCTCATGGAGATATTGGGCAATCCGTTGCCTCAGGTTCTTTGGCAGAGCTGCTTTGTTTCTTGCCCCATTAACAGTAACTTTCCTGCACCACTCTGCCGTCACTGAGGGGGGACCATTGTGGCACACAGGCAAGCCGCATAAGGGCCAGGGTGGAAGCTGTAGTCTTGGAGAAGACCCTCCCTTGATTCACCCTCAGCAGCGAGATATCTTCCATAATGAACACAGCCTGTGGAAAATGTGTGGTCAGTAATGATTATCAGGGCCACCCCTACAGTGTTGGCTCTCCCCAAGAGCCACGTGCCCAGTGTACAGTATGGTCCTGGAACACTGAATTCCCCTGCCCCTGTGGCTACTCACCATTTTGGGGGTCTTGTGGCTCATGTTTGCCTTGGGACAGCCAGTTAGTGATAAATATATGAATAGTGCTTGTGTTTTAAAACAGTGTGTCAGTGATCAGTGTAGTGCAAACAATACTGCTTCTGTAAAATGTTGCATTTTGGCTTCACAGATCTGACCTTGGGATCCCAGCCTCCCTCTTTGTTATTGCTGGCTGAATGGCTGCGCAGTATTAGAAAGTGGCCTCAAAAAACTAAAGAGGACCTTCTGCGTGATGTCTTCCTGCACTCCACAGCTGAAAAAAAAAGAATTGAAGGAGTGGTAGGACATCGAGAGGAGGGACCGAAAGGAGAACGTGGAGTGCCGGAATGAAGCCACAGAGTGGCTCTTAAACGTTATGGAGCGCCAAGCGGACACGCTCCAGGCGCTACTAGCACTGCAGATGAAGCAGCTCCGTGCCCGCCCTCCCCTGCAGCCACTGTCCCAAAACTCTTTCCCATGCGCCCCCATGTCTACACCAACACAGTTTGGTCATCATCCTGGCCCCAATCAGTACCCGCTGCATTCCACACCAGCCCCATCACCGTCCAGCCCTGCAGACTCCTAGTACCCACTGCACTCAACACCTGTTCCCCTGCAGTTTAGCCCTGATGAAGTGCAGCACCCGTTGCACAGCTCTCCAAACAACAAGGTTGCATATGATAGCTGGACATGTGCTAATCTTTAAACGTACCGGGACCTCACCTCCTCCAGGGACCCTTCCTTCCCCCATCCCACACAGTGCAGATGTGTTTTAGTGTTTGTCTCTCTCCTACAGTAGTTTTTTAATAAATGATTTTTTTTAGTTTGAAAGCTATCTTTATTCCATTAAATGAAAGCAAACATAGCCCTGCAAAGCAACAGGCATTTTTCTAAAGTCAGTGTATCGTACGGAACAAGCACAGTCACCTACTAGCATAACAAGCACTGCACTCCAGAGCATAGCAACAAATATTATTGGCTTTCAGCATCAAATTGCTGCCTCAAGGCATCCTTGCACTCAGGGCCGGCTCTAGGATTTTTGCCGCCCAAAGCAAATACAATTTTGGCCGCCCCCCCCCGTTTTTTAATTACCCCCACCCCCGGCCCTGCCTCAACTCCGCCCCTTCCCCAAATCCCCAGCCCTGCCTCCTCCCCCCAGGCTCTCAAGCCTGGGAGGGAGGGGGAGCAGCAGCGCGTGAAACAACTGTTTCACGCGCCGCAGCCGCTCGGGATCTCCCCCTCCCTCCCAGGTTTGAGAGCTTGGGAGGGAGGGAGGGGGAGACTCCGAGTGGCCGCGGCGCGGGCGCCGCTTCTCCCCCTCCCTCCCAGGCTCTCAAGTCTGGGAGGGAGGGCGAGTAGCGGCGCGCGAGCGGCAGCGGAGGTGAGCTAGGGCAGCCGCGGCACATTTTTAGGGGCGGCATTCTGGCGCCGGCCATGCCGCCCCTAAAAATGTGCCGCCCCAAGCACCAGCTTGTTTTGCTGGTGCCTAGAGCCGGCCCTGCTTGCACTGCGCCACTCTAATAACCCTGGTCTCTGGCTGTTCAAATTCAGCTTCCAGGCGCTGAGCTTCAATGGTTCAGCCCTGAGTGAAGCTTTCACCTTTCCCTTCACAAATATTATGGAGGGTACAGCACGCAGCTAGAAGCATAGGAATATTGTCATTAGCCAAGTCCAGCTTCCCATATAGGCAGCGCCAGCGGGCCTTTAAACGACCAAAAGCAGACTCAACAGTCATTCTGCACTTGCTCAGCCTGTTATTGAACTGCTCCTTGCTGCTGTCAAGATTCCCCGTTTATGGCTTCATGAGCCATGGCATTAAGGGGTAGGCAGGGTCTCCCAGGGTCACAATGGGCATTTCGACTTCCCTTACGGTGATCTTCTGGTCCAGGAAAAAAGTCCCTGCTTGCAGCTTCCTGAACAGGCCAGTGTTCCGAAAGATGAGTGTGTCATGCACCTTTCCAGACTAGCCTGCGTTAATGTCTGTGAAACGCCCACGATGATCCACAATTGCCTGGAGAACCATGGAGAAATACCCCTTCCAATTAATGTACTTGGTGACTAGGTTGTCTGGTGCCAGAATTGGAATACGCATGCCATCTATCACCCCTCCACAGTTAGGGAAGCCCATTTGTGCAAAGCCATCCTCAATGTTACGCACGTTGCCCAGAGTCATGGTCTTTCAGAGCAGGATGCGATTAATGACCCTGCACACTTCCATCAATGCGAGTCCCAACAATTGACTTTCCCACTCTGAACTGATTAGCGACCGATCGGTAGCTGTCTGGAGTAGCCAGCTTCCACAGTGCAGTGCCACACGCTTCTCCACTGGCAGGACAGCTTTTATTCTCATGTTCTTGTGCCGCAGGGCTGGGGCGAGCTCATCACACAGTCCCATGAATGTGGCTTTCCTCATCCAAAAGTTCTGCAGCCACTGCTCATCATCCCAGACATGCATGATGATGTGATCCCACCACTCAATGCTTGTTTCCCGAGCCCAAAAACAGCGTTCCACTGTGGTTAGCACTTCCATGAATGCCACAAGCAATCTCGTTTCATAGCTACTACGCATGGTGAGATCAGTGTCGAGAAGGAATGAGAATAGGGGCTGCAACCAGGCGCACTCCAGATATACGTGCGCCGGGGTCTCACTCATGCCGCAAAAGGGGCAGGTGTCTGGGAGGGGAGTGAACCACGCCAAGTACATGCCCATGCTCACGACTCCATGAAGGAGCCACCAGCTGATGTCCCCAGCAGGTAGGGTGACCAGACAGCAAGTGTGAAAAATCGGGACAGGGGATGGGGGGTAATAGGAGCCTATGTAAGAAAAAGACCCAAAAATCGGGACTGTCCCTATAAAATCGGGACATCTGGTCACCCTACCAGCAGGCCTTGGGACCAAGTTGGAATATAAGCTGGCCCACCAGGGCTCCTCACCCTCCAGAGGTGGCAGGAGGTCCCACCACTTTGTGTCGGGGCGGGACGCGAGGGTGGGGATGTGAAGAGTGTGGAGCATGAGCGTGTACAGATGTTGTCTTGAGTGGTCCGGAACTGAACCAGCTGCAATTCATGCATCCAGCTCACGGTGAAGAGGTGGGATGGCCAGGTAGGTCCATGAGGCAGGGGCCCCATGAAAAGGTCCGAAGGGCCTGGGGTGTAGGGTGGGCAGGGTGTGCCCTCTCGCAGGACCCGGCCAAGAAAAACCTGAGCAGTGGGCAGTAAAGTGGCCCTCACCTCCTGAAGTACGCGACGGGGAGTGCGAGGGCTGGACAGCCCCATGCACCAAGCGAGCATCAGGGGATCCAGCCAGTCTCCCTGGTCGTAGTCCAGGAGGTCTCTGACTCTGGTTACTTCTGCCAGACCAACCTCTGGCGCACCGAGGGGGACTCCGCCATCTGCACACGGAGCTGGGGGTTGTGTAGCAAGGGCTCCGCGAGGAGATCTGCCCCCACGGTGGCTGCCACAGACCTGGTCACTGAGAGCAGATTCCAGGTCCGGAGGAGGTCCTGGTAGAAGACCGGCAGCCCGGAGAGGTCTCACGGAAGACCTCTCGGATGGAGATAAAGGAGCTGCATCTGAAGGCCCCCAGCAGCAGATGGCCCCCTTCTTCCTCCTCCTTGAGGCTCCAGTGGCTCCCAGGCAGCAGACATAGCAGCAGCTCCAGTCGGCAATCCAGTGGCCAGGCAGGAAGGACCCTTCGCAGGTGGTGGTGGTGATGGTGATGGTGTCCACAGCAGCAGTAGCAACAGCTGGGGCTGTGGTCCTTCACTCCCCTCCTCTGGAGAGCGGGCCAGGAGGCGCCCCCAACAGGGCTGCAGCAGGAGCAGCCGCAACCGAGGGTTGGGGGATTCACCAGCCAGCCAGCAAGCAAGCAAGGTAGCAGAGAAGAGGATGTCTGGCCCAGACAAGGGGAGTAGCTGGAGTAGCAACAGCAGCAGCGAGAGCCCAGGGCCTAGGACGAGCAGCAGCCTCCCTCCAGGCCAGAGGGCTATAGGAAAGTAGTGGGAGACAGAGATATTAGCCCTAGGCTAAACAAATCCCTGTTACCAGGGTAAGCAAATGGCAGTTGTTTCAGGTTAATTAAGACACCTGGGGCCAATTAAGATCCTTCCAGAAAGCAGTGAAGACAGCTAGGTTGATTGGGACACCTGAAGCCAATCAAGGGCTGGCTGACACTAGTTAAAAGCCTCCCAGTTAGTCAGGTGGGGGCATGTGTCAGGACCTGTAGGAGGAAGCCGCGCTGCTGGAGAAACTGGGCAGTACAAACCCTATCAGGCACAAGAAAGGAGGCCCTGAGGTAAGGGTGAAGTAGATGTTGGGGGCTGCTGTGAGGAAGTAGCCCAGGGAATTGTACTCGTCCTGTTTCAAAAAAGTCAGCTACCAATAGCTGCTACTATTAGGGTCCCTGGGCTGGAGCCTGGAGTAGAGGGTGGGTCCAGGCTCTCCCATCTCCCTCTCTCCCCCTGATTAATCACAGAGACTCGGAGACAACAGAGACTGTGCGAGGGAGGGTGGCTTCTTCCCACCTCCCTCGCTGGCTTATGATGAAAGTGGCTCAGTAGGCTGTGACCCTTGCCTCTAGAGAGAGAAGGGCTACGTGGAGGGTCACAGTTCACCTCTGAGGCTAGCTTAATCCGCCTGGAAGCGCAGGACCCACTGAGACAAGGTCGGAGCTTTGCCACAGTAGTTTAAGGAATAACTCAACTGCCATTCGTGACGCGTTGGTGAGAGCTATCAGCATATTCTTCATCCATTCCTGCAGACAAAAGAGGCAGAGCATGCACAAAACATTGAAAGATGGCGCCAAATGTGGACAGAAGCACAGGGATTGCTGGGATGTGAAGTGATGCATCATGGGGCATTGGGACAGGACCCAGGATGCCCCATGACCCCTTCCGCCTTCCCACAAGTCTTAGCAGCAGAAGAGGAAGAGATGCTCTGTGGGATAGCTGCCCAGAGTGCACCGCTCCGAATAGCACTGCAAGTGCCGCAAGTGTGAACACGCTATTGTGCAGGCAGCTGTCAGTGTGAACACACAGTGGTATCCCTGCAGCACTCTCTGAGCAGCACTGTAATTGCCGGTGCTGTAATTCTGCCAGTGTAGACAAGGCCTAAGAGTGGTCCCCCATGGAAGGCACATGCCACGGTCTCTGGGAGCGGAGCAAGCCTGATCCACAGGCCGGATGGCCCATTGAGGTGAGTCAGGGGGTGAAGGTTGCGATCCCTTCCTGAATCCCACCACCCAGGGTTGAAGCTGCCTGGGTCTGAAGCTGAACAGTGTGTTGGGGCAGTGAGTGTGTCAGGCTGGATGTGAGTTATGGGATGCTGTGTCCTCTACCAGCTGGTACTAAGGGGCTCCTAGGGTCACAACAATTAAATAAACACCTCTCCAGCTGCAGTTATAGTGCAATATTCTTTGCCATCCCATCGAACCAATGGCTGGAAGATAAAGCCGGACAAATTCAAATTAGAAATAAGAAATGTAATTATTATTTCTAATTAGAAGTGTTTAGCAGTGAGTGAGATTAACCACTGGCACAAACAGCCACGGGAAGAGCTGGATTCTCCATCTTTTGGTGTCTTCGAATCGAGGCTGGAGGCCGTTCTGGAAGATGCTTTAGCCAGCACAGGTGATCGGACTCAGTACAGGGGGAACCAGGTGATATTCTCTGGCCGGTGCTGTACAGGAGATCAGACTAGAATAGAGGATTTAAGGATCCTTTCTGGCCTTAAAATGTATGGATCCACCTAACACCCTGACACTTATCTGATCTGTCTTTCTCCCACCAACATAGCTACCTCTTCTCGTGGAGGTGGATTTATTATGCCGACAGGAGCTCTTTCCCATCGGCAGAGTGTCTTCACCAGACGTGCTACAGTGGAGCAGCTGCATCATTGTAGCTGCATAGCAGTAGCACTTCTGGTGTGGACTATTCCTAAGTCATTGCCTCTTCTCTTTGTGTTGGCTACTTGGGATCATGGCTCTGTTATGGAGGAGGAGACTCAGCAGTTCTGTGGTCTGTACCTGGGATTCGTTAGGTGCATTGGACGGTAGCTGGTGTCTCTACAAGCCCTCAGCTCTGGCTTCCACCACATCACCCCTCTCAGCCTGCCAAGGCCCACGCATGGACGCAGTGTGCAACGCAGAGCAAGGACAAGGCTCACACAACATTATCCATGCAGAAAGCAGACAATGCTGTGGGGTTCCTCCCTGTAGTGTGAAGAGCTCTCCTGGTACCCAGGTCCCAGGGTTATGTCTGACGGGAACCATTTTCAACAATAAACACAACAGAGACACTAGACTGGGGTGAAAAGTTCAGCACTTTGGACTGAAATGAGATGAACTGCAGATGAGACTTCTCACCTCATCACAACTTCCTCTGCTGCTCTGAAACAGGGCCTTCCATACGCAACCATCCAGCCACATGCCCTCTATAGCTCGGCCACACGGTTGGGAACTACATGCTCAGACACCACATCCTGCCCTGCAAACAAGTTTGTTCCTCTTACAGCTCTGCCTAATCTCTCACTGCACAGCCTGCTTCTCCTGCATTGAGTCCAGGGTCTGCAATACACCTCACCTTGTCTCCCCTTCTTAGAATCATAGAATATCCCTAGAAAAGGGATGGGAGGGGCAACTGATGCACACCTGGGTGCATGATTTACCCCAAGGTCAGTGGCAGAGGTGGGAACAGAACCCAGGTCTCTCAAGCCCCAGCACAGTGCACTAGCCATTAGGTGGGGTTATCACCCCCCTTCATCATACACCTCAAGCGCCCCCATCCACCCTCCTCTTCTACCCTTGCCATCTGCCCCCTCATCCCTAACTGCTCCAGCCACTCTCCTCCTGCCCCCTGAGCCCTCCCCGCCTTTGACCCTCTCTGTCTCTGCAGGTTCCTTCCCATCCCCCTGCTTCCTTCCCCTCTGCATTCACTGAGCAGCTTTCCTGCACCCGCTGCATCGCCTCACTCACCTCACACCCACCCCGGCCCCTCTCCCATGCAGCACCCGCCCTCTGCACCCCACTAACCGCCCTCCCAGGGCCAGATTCACAGCTGGGCACGGCAGGGGGCAGGTGCTGTGCTGGGCCCCTGGCTCTCTGCCCCAGCTCTGGGGTAGCCCCTAGAGGAGCCAGGGAGGGGGCGGTTACTCTAACCTGCCCCAGCTGGCGACGGTCCTCCAGGGGGTGGCGGGGCAGGAGGCAGACAGGCTCTGAGCCCCAAGGAACTCCGCAGGGCAGTTCCAGGGACGGTCGCTGCGCACTGCGTGGGTGGCAGGAGGGTGCAGATCAGGGCCAAGAACCAGCCCCAGGGTCCGTGAAGACACTTCCTGGGCTGACGCCCCTTTCTCCAGCCTCACCCTCCCTGCTGCCCTCAGTGCCACTGATGGCTCCCTTCTCTTCCTCCTTCTCCACCCTCCCTCGCTCCCCTGCCCTCTGCAGCTGCTCCCCCAGCATCTCCCGGGATGGCTCCTCCTCCCTGCTGCCCACCCCTGCTGAGGTCCCTCCTCCTCTCCCTCCTCACCCCACCCCTGGGTGCCCTCACCCCTGCACAGGGGACAAACCGTCACCGCTGATGGCTCTCAGCTCTACCCCCCACTCCCAGTCTGGGAGGGGGCCGTGTCTGACCCGGGGGAGGGCTAGGCCCTGTCACCGGGCTGAGGGGAAAAGCCGGCCCGTGGGGACTCCAGCGGGTGCCTGGACCGGATGGAGGGGCTGGCAGCTGTGGGGCACTGGGCTGCTGGGAGGTGCGGCCGAGAGTCGCGACAGCTGAGTGTGGAAGCCAGGAGAGAAGTGATGGTTTCTGGGAGGGGCTGGGGAGCGAGGGACAGATGAGTGGACAGACGGATGGATGGGATCCTGGTGGGAGGAGAGGAGGGGGCGCCGGGTGGGAACGTTGACTCCTACCTGGGTAGAGAGGAGGAGGAAGGGAAGGTGGGTCTATGGGTGGGCAGAGGGGAACGGGACAGGCTCTCTTGTCTTCTCCCAGCTCTGGGGGCTCCTCAATCAGATCCAGACTCGGAGGCGCACAGAGCCGGGGAACTGGCCGCGTTGCCCGTACACAAGGCCATGCTGGTTGCCAAGGCCTTTGAGTTAAGGCCTGTCCGAGCCTCTCCCCGCCCCGGCCCTGGGGAGTGGCCCTGTGGTCACTTTCCCTCTCATCCAGCCCTGTCTGAGTTGGTTTGTTTCCCTCTGGCCAGGACTGTAGAGAGCTGGGGGGAGCATTTCTTTCTGGGCCTGATGATACAGGAGTGGTTGGAAAAATCTCCCAAACAACAGTTACTGGAATGGAAACCCCCTCCCGCTGCTCATGTTCACATGCTCCCCAACAACGCAGCCTTCAGTGCTGGCATCTGCTGGCATCTTCCCTCCAAACCCCTCCCTACTAGCGCCATCCTCCCTCCACCACACCTAAATGGGGCACTGAGCTTGCAAAGCTACCAGCTTGCTGGCACTTCTCTGTCTCTCTGTAACACATCAATTCCAACATGTCAGGGGATGGTCTAGGCCAGTGGTTCTCAACAGTGGCCCGTGGGCCGCATGCAGCCCAATTAGCACACAGCTGCAGCCCCGCTCATCTGTGTGTTAAAGGCTGGCCCACGTACCGGGGTCCATCAGGTTCCCGGCTGCCCGGCATGGAGGGGTCCCCGCTGCCCAGCACAGCGGGAGGGGACGGGGGGGGCTCCCAGCCGGCCAGGTGGGGTCGGGGGCCCAGGGTCTGGGGCAGCCGCCTAGCCCAACAAGTTCCGGGGTCTGGGCCCAGGGCTGCCAGCCACGCTGCCATCTCTGGTGTTCGAGTCCAGGGCTGCCAGCAGCGGGGGTCCGAGGTCGAGGTCCGGGCTGCCACTGTCCTACTACCCGGTCCCTGCAGCCCAGGTAACACATTCTGGGCCACAAATGTGGCCCACAATGAGTAATAAGTTGAGAACCACTGGTCTAGGCAGTAGGACACTCCCTTAATGCCCTGCTGTTACAGCCCTTAATGCTGTGTGGTACCTCTGAAAAGTGACTAGAGAAGCATTATTTACCCTTTCCCACATGACAAAACTGGGGGTCACCCGATTAAATTAATGGGCAGCCAGGGTAATACGGATAAGAGGAAGTACTTTTTCACAAAATTAGAAAGGCCAAGGCACAAAATGAGATCAAATGAGCTAGAGACATAAAGGGTAACAAGAAAACATTCTACAAATGCTTTAGAAGCAAGAGGAAGACGAAGGACAGAGTAGGCCCATTACTCAATGAGGGGGAAAAAACAATAACAGAAAATGTGGAAATGGAAGAGGTACTTAATGACTTCTTTGTTTCTGTTTTCACCAAGAAGGTTGGTGACGATTGGACGTCTAATATAGTGAATGCCAGTGAAAATGAGGTAGGATCAGAGGCTATAATAGGAAAAGAACAAGTTAAAAATTACTTGGACAAATTAGATGTTTTCAAGTCGCCAGGGCCTGATGAAATGCCTCCTAGAATACTCCAGGAACTGACTGAGGAGATATCTCAGCCATTAGCGATTATCTTTGAGAAGTCATGGAAGATGGGAGATTCCAGAAGACTGGAAAAGGGCAAATATAGTGCCCATCTATAAAAAGGGAAATAAGGACAACCCAGGGACAAACCAACCTGATAGCTTTCTTTGACAGGGTAATAAGCCTAGTGGATGAGGGGAAGCAGTAGACATGGTATATCTTGACTTTAGTAAGGCTTTTGATAGTGTCTCGCATGACCTGCTCATAAACAAACTAGGGAAATACAACCTAGATGGAGCTACTATAAGGTGGGTGCAGAACTAGTTGGAAAATCATTCCCAGAGAGGAGTTATCAGTGGTTCACAGTCAGGCTGGAAGGGCATAACGAGTGGGGTCCCGCAGGGATCGGTTCTGGGTCTGGTTCTGTTCAATGTCTTCATCAATCATTTAGATAATGGCATAGAGAGAACACTTATAAAGTTTGCGGACGATACCAAGGTCCTGATCCAAAGCCCAGAAAAGTGAAGGGAACTCTGGGTTGATTTCAATGGGCTCCGGTTCAGACCCTAAATTGACAAGGCAGAGGACGGGTGGCAATTGTATAGACTGAGGAACTGAGACACAGAGAGGCGGCTTGACGTGTTCAAGGTCTGACAGGGAGTCTGGGGCCTTGAATCTAGTTCTCCGGAGTTGAAAGGAACCGTGGGCATTTATATAGACACTTGGGTCACTTCTCCTGGTTACCCAGAACTGTGAGCCCCTGTGTTACCCCTCTCAGCCTCAGCACATGAGAGCTTTGCCGCTGCTAAGTGTCATGTCAAATCCCTGCCACACCAGCCTGTCTGCCCTGCCAGCAAACTCCCCAGTTCTCTGCCCGTCCAAACCTTGCCTGGCAGGGAACAACCAGTGAACCCCAAATCCCCAGAGACGTCTCCTTGCAGCGTCCCGTCCCTCTCACTGGACACGCACAGAAGTTAAGTTCGCTGCCTCCCAAGAGACAGTGCACACATCAGCCTGTTAGTTTAGCTGAGGACTCGCTATCCAGGTGAATGCACAGCACTGAGATGGATTTGTGATAAAACAAGAATAAGCTGCGATGCTGCGGAGATTCTAGTGTAGACTAGCCATAAGTCATTGATTTTTCTCTTAGTGTTGGCTACGTGGGATCATGGCTCTGTAATTGAGGAGGAGACACAGCAGTTCCATGGTATGTACCTGGGATTCGCTAGATGCATTGGACGGTAGCTGGTGTCTCTACAATCCCTGAGTTCTGGCTCCCACCTCCTCATCCCTCTCAGCCTGCCAAGGCCCACGCATGGACGCAGTGTGCAACGCAGAGCAAGGACAAGGCTCACACAACATTATCCATGCAGAAAGCAGACAATGCTGTGGGGTTCCTCCCTGTAGTGTGAAGAGCTCTCCTGGTACCCAGGTCCCAGGGTTATGTCTGATGTTTATTTTCAACAATAAACACAACAGAGACACTAGACTGGGGTGAAAAGTTCAGCACTTTGGACTGAAATGAGATGAACTGCAGATGAGACTTCTCACCTCATCACAACTTCCTCTGCTGCTCTGAAACAGGGCCTTCCATACGCAACCATCCAGCCACATGCTCGGCCACACGGTTGGGAACTACATGCTCAGACACCACATCCTGCCCTGCAAACAAGTTTGTTCCTCTTACAGCTCTGCCTAATCTCTCACTGCACAGCCTGCTTCTCCTGCATTGAGTCCAGGGTCTGCAATACACCTCACTGTTGGGAACTACATGCTCAGTCAGCACATCCTGCCCTGCAAGCAAGCAGATGCCTCCCATAGCTCCCCACTGCTCCATGGGAGGACGGCTAATCACTTACTGGCAACTGCCCCTCCACGCACCCAGCCAGCTCTGCTGCACAGTGCACCAGGGGTCTGATTCAAAGCCCGCTGAAGCCAGTGGTCAGTGGGGTGTGGATTAGGCTCTGGGGAAGGGAGGTGGGGAGTTGAGGCTCCACCCACTTCTTGCCCCTTGTTGACCCCTTACTCAGCGAGAGGGAGGAGAAGTGTGCAGCATGAAACCCCTTCTCCCCCCATGCCTGAAGCCACAATCTGTACACCCCTAACGTAGCGTGGGACTCCTTACCCACGATTCCCTTGTGTGGCCGTAGTAGGGCTAGTGACTGCCTTGCCTTGAGCGAGCCCGGCAGAAAGTCCAGCATGTGCTCATGGAGCTAAAGTCTGCATCGTAACACAGGTGCCCAAAGGGGCAGAGTTAACGTTGCGTGGGTGAGCGTAATTCTAGCATTTCCTGACTTCCAGTGCCTCACTCTGCCATCTTAATGTTACTCAACAGAGTTTTTTATATGGAATTGCCCAGTTATTTTAAAGAACAAAAAAAATCATCTCTCAAAAGGCCTTGCACTCTTTGTCTAGAGCAGTGGTCCCCAAACATTTTCTGTCGGGATCTCCCCTCTCCTGCCGCACCCCCCCACCCCCAGGAGTGAACAGAATATGTCTACGCCAAGCTGGGAGCCGTGGTTGGGAATCAGGGCCAGGAGCAGAGCTGCGGTCAGGTCCAGGAACCATGGCCTCAGGGGCTAAGTCCGGGGCTGTGAGCAGTGTCACGGTCAGGGCCAAAGCTCAACTGTGGCCGTGGTTGGTGCTGGGAGCCACAGCCTTGGGGGTTACAGTCGGGGTCAAGAGCAGAGGCCAGGAGCCAGGCCACAGTTGGGGATGGGAGCTGGGACTGGGGCTGGGGCCGGGGCCGGAGAGGGACTTGAGCGGAACTGGGGGCAGAGCAGGTCTGGGTGGCACTCCAGCCCCACCCCCATGTGGGCTGGCCCAGGCTCTGCCACACCCACCTGAATGTTGCTCTTTGCCCCCCCCTCCAGGGGGCACACCCCCCAGTTTGGGGACCACTGTATTAGACTCATGAAAATGTGTTTAGTGTTTAGACTTTATGAAACTATGGTAAGTGGCTGCATGGATTAATCTCAATTATAATATCAGTATCACATGCTATAAGGTAATAGTTTTGCTTTGGAACTGTAAAAAATGTTTGCTGTGAAACTGTGACCCCCAGTCAGGAGGAATGACGCTTCCTGCCCATCAAGGCCTGTCAAAACTAAATGGGCCATTGTGGGGCATCACAATACAAAGACTTTGTTACTAGCCCCTTCACACGCATGAAGAGGCTACATGCAAAAGGGCTTGTCTCATCAGCTTGAATTCTGGAAGAAGGAAATTAAACTAGGTGGCAAGAAAAAATTTCATCTTTTGCTGTTTGGACCCTCACAGGGCTGGAGCTAGGAAACAGAAGCCGAGATCCCCAAGGTCAACCTGGGTTAGCACTAAAAGACATCGAGAGCTGCCAGATTACTACAACTCTGTCACCTTTTGAAACCATAGACTGTAACTCAGTTGTGTATAGATGTTTGCCTGCTTTAAACTTGTATTAACTCGCTCATTTCTTTTTCTTAGTTAATAAATCCTGTTATTTTACCATAGGATTGGCTACAAGTGTTGTGTTTGGTGTGAGATCTAAGGTGCAAATTGATCTGGGATAAGTGACTGGTCCTTTGGGACTGGGAGTAACCTGAATATATTTTGTGATCTTTGGTGTAAAGCAACCATTTATCACAGGGTCAAGCTTGCGTGGCTGGCGGGATAGATCGGAATGCCCCAGGGGACTGTCTGACTCCAGGGTAAGGCAGTTGTTACTTGGTTGGTGAAATCTGTGTAGAGCTCACAGCCAGTTCGGGGGTTGTGCTGTGGTTTCTAACAGTTTGCCCTGCAGTTGTTATTCTCGCTCGTGTGCCTCTCCAGACAGCGTGACCGCAGGATCCCCAGCTGGCTCCTATGGCAGACCTCGCTCCAGCCCTGCTCCAGCCGTGCTCCCTTTCCTGGCTTCTGACTCTAGCTCTGACCCTCAGCTGTGGTTCCAGGCTGCTGATTCTGACTCCACCCACTAGGCCTGGGGCCACCCACACCCGTCGTGACACCCCTCACCACTTCCACATA
>NW_020714921.1:4014-22698 GCF_002925995.2 Terrapene triunguis | reverse complement strand
GCCGGCCCTGATAATACACATGCAATAAATTTTGTTAAAGGAGAATTAAGGTTACCAGTGCTCAGCGCAGCCCTGTGCTCCTTGTGCCCTTCCAGAAGGTGAGAGCTTAATTGCCAACACTCAAACGTGGACACGTCAGGAAAGGAATTTTCCCCCAGGTGAGACTGGCCGAGACCCTGAGGGATTTTCACCTTCCTCTGCAGCCGGGGGCCCGGGTCACTTGCAGGTTTGAACTAGTGTAAATGGTGGATTCTCTGTCACTTGAAGTCTTTAAACCATGATTTGAGGTCTTCAGTAGCTCAGCCAGAGGTTAAGCCAGTAGTTCTCAACCCTCAGCCCAATTAGCACACAGCTGCGGCCCAGCTCAGCTGTGTGCTAAAGGGGTCCCAGTTGCCCAGCATGGCCGGGGCGGGGCTCTTGGCCAGCTCCATGGGGTCGGGGGCCCGAGGTCTGGGGCAGCCAGACAGCGGGATCCGGGGTTGGGGCAGCTGGCCAGCCCCGCACAGCAGGGGTCTGGGGCCTGGAGCTTCTGGCCAGTCCCGTGAACTCTGGGTTTGGGGCAGCCTCCTGGCCCTGCCAGCTCCGGAGTCCGGGGCTGCCAGCTGGCCCCATGGTTTCTGGGGCAGCCGCCAAGGGGGAACCGGGGCCAGAGGCCAGTCTGCCACTGCCTTGCCACCCAGCCCCTGTGACCCAGGTAACACATTGTGGGCCGCATATGCAGCCTGTGTGTAGCCCAGGTCTCTGTTGACATTCACCAGGCATGAGAAGAAATATAAAATGGCTGTAGGCATCCTTCTCTGACAGCTTCCTCACTCACCCAACTGTGAACAGACTCAGGGCTCAAGAACTTCTCTGGATATTTTCAGCAAGTACAGAACAGCAAAGACTTACTAGTGCATTGTTAATGCCAGCTTGTTTATTTCCTTAACATACACAGAAGCGATCAACCCAGAGCATTCATTCAGCACAGCGGTTAAGGGGTTTTAAGTGAACAGCATTCAGAACTTGGGGTCCAGTCTCAAGGCGGGAGCTGTCCATCAATGCTGGATCCCCCCTAGAGCTAGGGGCCATGCTAGGAAACTGTTTTAAGGCAATAGGTAACTTGTATCAGAGAGGGGATTTTATCTAATATAGAAGACTAAAGCCTGAAGTTGCATCTTTATGTTTATTTTCTGAGTGAATTGTACATGTTTGCCTTCCCCTCAGTGTTTCATCTTTGAATCTCTGTTTTTCTTATGACAAACTTTTTGTTTATTTCCTTCCCAAGCAGATCTCTGGTGTGTAAACTGTGTGGACTGTGTGTGCCAAAGCAAGCTAGTATCTGGAGGGTTGGTTTCATGCCTTCAAGGGTGATGAACCAGAGGCGAATAGTCCAAGTGTCTGGTAGTTAAGTGCTCGGGAGGATAAATCTGGGGAGACCTGGAGCTGGAAGGGCTATTGGGGTCGCCCAGCAAACAGGGCCAGTGAGAGCCAGGGGGAGACCTTATCCTTGTGGGCTGGCTACTGGTGTCAGGGATCTGAACCATAGTTGCACAGCACAAACACCCCCAAAGTTACTGGCAGAACCCCTTCCTGCTCTAGGTGGACCCCAAAATGTCACACACCCATAATGATGATCTGTCACCATTGTTTGTAGCACACTGTAGTTTTCTGTCTCAGACCCTACAAAGCCCAGGGAAAGTTCTAAGTCCCACACACAATGTTAGCCACACTGTGAAAACAAAACAATTTAAATAACATGAGGGGGGAAAGGAGTCAATACCCTTAACATTTCCATTCATTTTATACCAGAGTCACTTACATGATCAAAGTGTGTGCCTTATTTCTTTTAAAAGAAAGAAGAGAGAAAACAAGCAGGAATGACTGTCAAACATAGATCGAGCCCATCTCTATACTAGAAAAGTTTTTCTAGTGGAGTGATACTAGCAAACCCTCGTAATGTAGACACATCATACCAGCAAAAAAGTGCTCCTGCCAGGATAGCTTATTCCTGCTCCCCAGGAGAACTAAACTATACCAGCAAAAGCACTTTTCTGGCGGTATAAATCTATCTACACTAGGGCTTTTGCTGGTATAGCAATGTTGCAAAACATCACTCCCCTAACCAACATTGCTATACCAACAACAGTTTCTAGTGTAGACTCAGCCTCAGGTTAGAAGGAGCAGTGAACTATAATGTGTGAGAGAAGAGAGAGGAAAAGCAAACAGCTATGAAGTGGGAGGTGGCTAGGAACTCTGGGGTGTTGTTCATCTAGTTTAAGTCAATCTACACAAAAGGTATCCAATTTATGCTAAGCAAGGACAAAACTGATTCAAATACATCTACATGAGGGGATTTGCACTGGTTTAATTAGAAGGATGTTTATACTGATTTAGTTCAACCAATGCAATGTTCTAGTATGGACAAGGCCTTTTTGCAGTTACAAATATCTAACACTAGAGTGGGTCTATGAAATAAGGAAGTAGGCCTGATTTTCACTGGTATAAATGAGGTCAGACCCTGAATCCTTGCTTTCGAATAGAGTAGGCTCAGCACATACATTTCTTCTCCCCCAGACCAAACTGAGGTTCATTTGGAATTTATCTTTTTCTGCCTACTTGCACTTTGGTTTTGCCTTTTTGGGGAGACATTTGCTATTAGAATACAGACTGGGATTAAACAAATAATGTAAAACCAGAAAAAGCTAATCAAGAAATAGGAAAACATAACAAAAAAGAGAAAGAAAATAGCAAAAAAGAAATAATGAAATGAAAATCTTTCACCAAAGGGTAAATATTTCTTCACTTGATAGAAAATTTTTCTAAAAATATTTTGTGGCTCTGACAAGCGTTTTAGCTTTTGGATGGTGCTTGTTATTTCAGGGCTGGACAGGAGCCCCTGTCTTTGAGTCTCACTGCCCAGTAATGGAAGCACCTGCTGCGCCATGTCTTCCAAAATGCGCCTCAAGTTTTCATAGTCACAAACGTACTTTGTTGTTATATCAGCTACGCGGGCTTTCCCAGCCAGTGTGCCCAAAAAGTGCGTGCAGCGCCTCAGTAGTTCTTGCAGCTGCAAGGTTTGGTTATGCAACTTCATCCTATGACCTTCCAACGCCTCTATCTCAAGAATTCTTTTCTCATTGCCTCTGATGCTGGCTTCATGCTCTTCCACCAACTTGGAAAATTTTTCAACTTCTTTAGAATATTTTACCACATTTGATCTGCATTTAGTAATGGCTTTTTCCAGAAAAGCAGCTTGTTCCTTAGCACTCATCAGAGCTATCTGGGAAGCAATGGCCACCCCGCCACCTGAAAAAGAAAACTCCTATATTCTAGTGGTTTTCTTTTTTTTAAGAAAATCTGCTAAGTGCCTCTTGGCTGCTACCCAGTTGAATGAATTCACATTTATTGTACATGGTGTGCTTTACACTGACAGTGCAATATTACCCAGGTTCCCCAAGTCCTAGGCTAGTGTTCTAACCACTGGGCAGGCCTTCCTGTCTTAGGCCTTATCTGCATGAGAAAGGATACAGCGGCCCGGCTGAAGCTACACCACTGTAGCTCTTCAGTGTAGACACTGCCTGTGTCGTTGGGAGGGGCTCACCCATTGGCAAAGGAAATTCACCTCCCCGAGAGGCAGTAGCTAGGTCATCAGAAGAATTCTTCCATCAACCTACCACTGTCTACACGGGGGTTAGGTTGGCTTAACTATGCTGCTCAAGGGTGTGGATTTTTCACATCCCACAACAATGCAGTTAAAGCG
This sequence comes from Terrapene triunguis, assembly GCF_002925995.2. Lineage (NCBI taxonomy): Eukaryota > Metazoa > Chordata > Testudines > Emydidae > Terrapene > Terrapene triunguis. The sequence continues at coordinate 18,956 of NW_020714921.1, read as the reverse complement.
ACCTAATTTTCTAGTGTAGAACAAGCCTTACTCATGCAAGGAGGTCTCACGGATCTCTGTAAGAGCTTTGCCATCGATCTCAATAACAGGATGGGGAGAAATTATTATCACTACAATATTTTTTTAGGAGTATTAGAAAATATATGTAAGTAACATGATGACATTTTCTTTTGTTATTTAGAAGTGGCCTGCAAAGCAGAGAAAGGACGTTTGACCTCTGTTTTCTTCTTTATGATGGATGAAGTAGATCTGAAAAGTTTTCAAAAGTTCTGGGTTTTTGTTATATTAGATATTCAGTTCTTGTCTAAATGACTAGACAGCTAGTTGGATTATGACATCATTAGGACCATGGAAGTGAAACTAAGTGCTAATATAATAGAAATAATAATAATTAATGTAGCATTAAAGTTGATAGCTTTAATGCACAAAAGCCAGAGGGACAAACTGTGAGGTCCAAACTAACTCTTACTCAGACCAACTTGCAATTAATTTATTTGGAGTTTTCCCCAAGTATGGATTAAATAAAAGCTGAAAAAGGCCCTCAGGATTTGTACCTGACTGTTCAAAACCTGAGGGTGTCTGAACAACTTTAGGTTGTTTTCTTTGAGGATACACCTCCTTGGTACGTTGGCTACAACATCATGTGACTTAAGTAACCATTTAACAAGAAAATTACCATTTTTAAAGCAGGCTGAAAACCATTTGTCCAAATTATCTGACAAATGGTTATGTAAAATGAACATGTTCAAAGAAAATCAAGATCAGTTCATGGATGAGACATGAACAGAGAAAAGGGCTAAATTTGCAATGACTGTTATTTGCAATGAATAATTTAATCAATTGTACCAATCGACACCATACACATGTCTAGCAATAAAAAATAAGAACTTACTAACATGTAGTCCTAAAGCTTCATGATAACATGTGCTAATTAACTGACATGTTGTTATAGTTCCAAAGGCTAGTTTCATTTTTGTAAATGTTTGTCAAAGACCAACTACCCATTCTCATTGTCACCAGATTAACACTCACCAATGATTGTGCCCACAACCGGGATCAACATTGACCACAGTGCAGCTGTTCTTCGAGCCCTCTGGGTTTCAACTTCAACTTCTGCAATGGTCTGATGTTGTTGCAAATACCATATACAATCATTTATTTCTTTTATAGCAGCCGTGTTTTCCTCCCGCAATTTCTCAGAGGTGCCCCGTTGGATTTTTAAAGCCTTGAGGCTCTCGCTTTTTGCTTTTTTCTCATCCTGCAGCTTCTTCTTCTTCATCATCAACTCCTCGCACTGTGAATCCACCTTGTCCAGCTCAGCTTGGGTCATGGCTTCAGCCAGTGCTAACTCTTGGGAGGCTCCCTCTATATGTTCCCTTACCTCCAGATACACATTGGGATCCTCCTCTGCCCTAAGCAGGCACTGGGCCAGGGACATTAGTTCACGCATCCCTGTCTGAAAGTGCAGCCTGACAAGTTCGGTAACATGCTCGTCTCTTGGAGTGTAAGTTGAAAGAGCCATGACAATTTCACCCAGTCTGGAGACAGAAAAACAACAGGGGTTTTACCTTCATAGGAAAAGTATCATGGCAGGGGAGAGTCTGAAGAAGGATTTGAAGGTAGACAGGGCATCCACAAGGGAGGGCAAGCAGGGGCACGGATTCCCCCAATAATCAGCGGGGGATGCAGAACTTCTCCAGCCTCAGGGCTGCGGCAGGGAGAGCACAGCCCCAGGGCTGGAGGAGTTCTGAAGGTAGATAATAGGGTGACCAGACAGCAAGTGTGAAAAATCGGGACAGGGGATGGGGGGTAATAGGAGTCTATATAAGAAAAAGACCCAAAAATCGGGACTGTCCCTATAAAATTGGGACATCTGGTCACCCTAGTAGATAATGAGGTTACTTTGTGGATGTTTATGGGGAACTTCTCCCAAGTGTGAGGGGCACCGTGGGAGAAAACACAAAGGGGCGTCTTTGAAAATGCAATGAGTGGGCAATGGAGACTGGATCATGGGCTGATCAGAGGTGAGCATCACCAGCTTGATAGCGAATGAGAGAGGACAGGTCAGGTTGGGATATAGGCTGTGAAATGCCTTGAAGATGAAGACAAGCAGCTTGTGTTTGAGAAAGGGGGAGCCAATGGAGGGTTGCAAAGAGGGGAGTGAGATGGTCAAAGCATCAGGTCAGCCAGCTCCCCCTCTCCTCCCCAGCGCCTCCTATCCACTGCCGGCCACGCCGATCAATTCCTCCCCCTCCCTCCCAGCGCCTCCTGCCCACTGCAACCAGCTGTTTTGCGGTGTGCGAGAAGCTCTGGGAGGGAGGAGGAGGAGCAAGGATGGCGCACGCTCAGGGGAGGGGGTGGGAAGAGGTGGGGAAGAGGCAGGGCGGGAAGAGGTGAGGCGGGATGGGGTGGGGACTTGGAGGAAGGGGGCGGGTGGGAGTGGGGCCTGGGACAGAGCAGGGGTTGAGCACCCCCTGGGCCCAGAGGAAGCTGGCACCTATACATCAGATTAGGAGAATTATCACCACAGCAGCTTTCTGAACAGCGATGAGAGGGGCCAGGTTGCCTTTGTCAAGGCCATAGAGACTGTGAGACATGACATGGTGACAGCCTGGATGAGAGGTTTAGTTCTGAGGATGGATAGGAGCGGCCAGACCCTCAAGATCTCATGCAGAAAGAATCAGCAAGATATAGACACAGTGTGGACGTGAGGACCTAGAGAGAGAGGCCTGAGTCAAAGGTGATGCCCAGGTGACAGGCCTGGGTGCAGGGCCGGCTCCAGGCACCAGGCACCCAAGCTGGTGCTTGGGGCGGCACCTGGAGGGGAGCGGCGCGGCGCTCCGGCCACCGGGGAGAGCGGGGCCACAGCCGGGCTCGCCGCCCTCCCCCCCGGCGCCCTCCCCCCGGCCCCCGGGGGGAGAGCGGCGAGCCCCTGCTGGGGCTCGCCGCCCTGCGCTCTGGCCGCCGGGGGGAGACCCCACCCGTGCCCTCCCCCCCGGCCGCCGGGGGGAGAGCGGAGCCCCCGCCGGGGCTCGCCACCCTCGCCCCGGGGCTCCGGCCGCCCCCCCCCCCCCCCCCCCCCGCGGGGGTGGGGGGCGGCCGGAGGCTTTTTTGCCTGGGGCGGCAAAAAAGCCAGAGCCGGCCCTGCCTGGGTGACAGGCAGGATGGGGGTGTTCAGTGTTCACAGTGATGGAGAAAGGAGATACCCAGAGGGCTTGGGGGCAGGGGGAATCAAGAGCTCTGTTTTAGCCATGTTGAGATAGAGCTGAGAGTTAGACATCCCTGAGGAGATGTCCGAGAAACAGGCCAAAATTTTAGGTTGGTCAGCAGGAGACAGGTCTGGTGCAGAGAGGGAGATCTCTGAGTCATCAGCAGAGAGATGATAGTTGAATTTGGGTTTGCATTTCTGATTACCCAGAGCTAACGTGAAGAAGAGAAGGGGACCAAGGTAGAGCCCTATGGGACCTCCACAGAAACCTAGAAGAGGGGTGAGAAGGATCCTCTGAAGGGCCTGCTGAAGGAGTGATTACAAAGGAAGGAGGAGAACCAGGTGAGGACAGTCATAGAAGCCAAGGGAGGACGAGATTTCAAGAAGAGGCACATGTTCAACTGTGTCAAAGGTAGCTGGCAGGTCACGGAGGATGAGAATGTTCATTCCCTCTGGGGCACCTGGCATTGGCCACTGTCGGAGACAGGATACTGGGCTGGATGGACCGTTGGTCTGGCCCAGTATGGCCGTTCTTACGTAATGGAGCACTGGTTCGGAGACTTGGCTCAGGAGAGGTCAGTTAGAGCCTTTGGTGAGAGCGGTCAGTGGAGTGCAAGGGGCGGAGGGTAGATTGGAGTGGCTCTAGGATAGAATTGAAGGAGAGAAAAATGGTTTGAAAGGGAAAAGGAGTGGTAGGTGGAGAGGCAAGCGGGTTCGATGGGGATTTCTTTTAAATGGGAGAGATTAAAGCATGTTTGTAGGGTGAGGGGAAAGAGCCGGAGGGGGGAGAGGTAGAGGAGAAGCATAAGGAAGGGGATGAGGGTGGATGCTAGAGAAATCAGGAGTTGGGATAGGATGAGGTCACTGGGGCAAGTGTAGGGGTTAGAGGAGTAGAGCAGATAAGAAACTTTCTGCATCTGGGAGGAAGGAGAAAGGAGGAGACAGTGGTAGGAGGGGCCGTGGGAAGGGAAGGTGAGCAGAGAGGAAGGGGAAGATGTCACATCGCAGTTTGTCAGTTTTCTCTGATTGCACATATGCCTCAGTGCCCGGCTATCTAGCCAGGGCTTCACGTGCCCATGTCATATCTGGGTCTGCATACACACTTGTGTGTATAGAAATGCATGCCCACTGGGGCCCTGAAAGTCAGGCCTAGAATGTTCCTGGATGAATCTGACAGGAAATATGAGTATGGCAAGGTGGGTGAGGTAATATCTTAAGAACTTAACAACGGCCAGACTGGGTCAGACCAAAGGTCCATCTAGCCCAGTGTCCTGTCTTCCGACAGTGGCCAATGCCAGGTGCCCCAGAGGGAACGAACAGAACAGGGAATCATCAAGTGATTCATGCCCTGTCGCCCATTCCTGGCTTCTGGCAAACAGAGACTAGGGACACTCAGAGCATGGTGTTGCATCCCAGCCCATCCTGGCTAATAGCCATTGATGGACCTATCCTCCGTGAACTTATCTAGTTCTTTTTTGAACCCAGTTATACTTTTGGCCTTCACAACATCCTCTGGCAAGGAGTTCCACAGGTTGACTGCGTTGTGTGAAGAAATACTTCCTTTTGTTTGTTTTAAACGTGCTGCCTATTAATTTCATTGGGTGACCCCTAATTCTTGTGTTATATGAAGGAGTAAATAACACTTCCCTAGTCACTTTCTCCACACCAGTCATGATTTTATAGACCTCTATCATATCCCCCCTTAGCCATCTCTTTTCCAATTTGAAAAGTCCCAGTCTTATTAATCTCTCCTCATATGGAAGCTGTTCCATACCCCGATCACTTTTGTTGCCCTTTTCTGTATCTTTTCCAAATCCAATATATCTCTTTTGAGATGGAGCAACAAGATCTGCATGCAGTATTAAAGATGTGGGCCTACCATGGATTTATATAGAGGCAATACAATATTTTCTTTCTTATTATCTATCCCTTTCCTAATGATTCCCAACATGCTGTTCGCATCTTTAACAACCGCTGCATGTTGAGTGGATGTTTCCGGAGAACTACCACAATGACGCCAAGATCTTTCTTGAGTGGTAACAGCTCATTTAGACCCCATCAAGCTTACACGGAGTTCTTCTTCATGACTTAAGAGCGTGTCTCTCTCACCAATGGAAGTTGGTCCAGTAAAAGTTATCACCTCACCTATCTTGTCTCTCTAATATCATGGGGCCAACACAGCTACAACAATGGGAAATGTGAGGGTATTTTAGGCCCTGGGCTATCATGGTGTTTGGTGCATTCTTACTGGAGTTTTAGCAGAACCTAACTTGTGAAATGGACAAGTGATGCTACTACAAAATTCTAGATAAATCCCAGGTGATCTTACTGTTTTGTATGAATGACTGGTTTTAAAATGTTTGAAAAACTTCTAAAATGCTGGAGATTTCACCTGGTATTTCACATTTCTCCACAATAACATGTGGAAGGGCTGGCTGGCTGAGGGTGAGGGCCCAGCTGCGCATGCGGGTTGACTGTACTGGAGGTGAGGGGCTTGGCTGGGTGTACAGCTCGGCCTAAGCAATGAAATGTGTATGGATCAGCAGAGAGCTTTTGCTGCAACGCAAGATTTTAATTAGGGCTTTCAATTAATCGCAGTTAACTCATGCGATTAACTCAAAAAACATTAATTGTGGTTTAAAAAATTAATCATGATCAATCACAGTTTTAATTGCACTACTGAATAATAGAATACCAATTGAAATTATTAAATATTTTCGATGTTTTTCTACATTTTCATATATATTGTATACGTGTTGTAATTGAAATCAAAGTGTATATTATTTTTGCTTACAAATATTTGCACTGTAAAAATGATAAACAAAAGAAATAGTATTTTTCAATTCTCCTCATACAAGTACTGTAGTGCAATCTCTTTATCGTGAAAGTGCAATTTACAAATGTCGATTTTTTTGTTACATGACTGCACTCAAAAACGAAACAATGTAAAACTTCAGATCCTATAAGTCCACTCAGTCCTACTTCTTGTTCAGCCAATCGCTCAGACAAACAAGTTTGTTTACATTTAAGGGAGATAATGCTGCCCTCTTCTTATTTACAATGTCACCAGAAAGTGAGAACAGGCATTTGCATGGCACTTTTGTAGCCAGCATTGCAAGGTATTTACGTGCCAAATATGCTAAACATTCGTATGCCCCTTCATGCTTCGGCCACCATTCCAGAGGACATGCTTCCATGCTGATGGTGCTCATTAAAAAAATAATGCATTAATTAAATTTCTGACTGAACTCCTTGGGGGGGAATTGTATGTCTCCTGTTCTGTTTTACCTGCATTCTGCCATATATTTCATATTATAGCAGTCTCGAATGATGACCCAGCACATGTTGTTCCTTTTAAGAACACTTTCACTGCAGATTTTACAAAACGCAAAGAAGGTACCAATGTGAGATTTCTAAAGATAGCTACAGCACTTGACCCAAGATTTAAGAATCTGAAGTGCCTTCCAAAATCTAAGAGGGACAAGGTGCTTTCAGAAGTCTTAAAAGAGCAACACTCCGATGCGGAAACTACAGAACCCAAACCACCAAAAAAGAAAATCAACCTTCTGCTGGTGGCATCTTCGGGCTCAACGGGTAGTGATCAATGGCTCCATGTCTAGTTGGCAGCCAGTTTCAAGCGGAGTGCCCTAAGGGTCGGTCCTGGGGCCGGTTTTGTTTAATATCTTTATTAATGATCTGGAGGATGGTGTGGACTGCACTGTCAGCAAGTTTGCAGATGACACTAAACTGGGAGGCGTGGTAGATACGCTGGAGGGTAGGGATCGGATACAGAGGGACCTAGACAAATTAGAGGATTGGCCCAAAAAAAACCTGATGAGGCAGGGCCGGCTCCAGCATTTCTGCCGCCCCAAGCAACAACAACAAAAAAAGCCGCGATCGCAATCGCGACCGGCGGCGGCAATTGGGGAAAAAAAAAAAGCCGCGATCGGCAGCGGCAGTTCGGTGGCAGGTCCTTTGCTCCTAGAGGGAGTGAGGGACCTGCCGCCCCCGAATTGCCGCATGTGCCGCCCCTCTCCCTTGGCCGCCCCAAGCACCTGCGTGTTAAGCTGGTGCCTGGAGCCGGCCCTGTGATGAGGTTCAACAAGGACAAGTGCAGAGTCCTGCACTTAGGACGGAAGAATCCAATGCACTGCTACCAGGGCCGGCTCTGGCTTTTTTGCCGCCCTAGGCAAAAAAGCCAGCGGCCGCCCCCCCCCCCCCATTGCGGCCGGGGCCCCCCGCCCTCCCCCCGGCAGCCAGAGCGCCGGGGGGAGGGCGGAGAGCCCCCGGCGGCCAGAGCGCCGGGAGCAGGGCGGAGAGCCCGGCTGGGGCTCTCCGCTCTCCCCGGCGGCCAGAGAGCCCCTGGTGGCCAGAGTGCCGGGCGGAGGGCGGCAAGCCCGGCCGGGGCCCTATGATACGGCGCCCACCGCCATCTAGCCTGTTTGCCGTAGGAGAGCCCCCGGCGGCCAGAGCACCGGGGGAGGGCGGCGAGCCCGGTCGCGGCGCCGCTCTCGGGCCGGAGCGCCCCGCTGTGCCGCCCCCCTCCAGGCGCCGCCCCAAGCACATGCTTGGGTGCCTGGTGCCTGGAGCCGGCCCTGACTGCTACAGACTAGGGACTGAATGGCTAGGAAGCAGTTCTGCAGAAAAGGACCTAGGGGTCACAGTGGACGAGAAGCTGGATATGAGTCAACAGTGTGCTCTTGTTGCCAAGAAGGCTAACGGCATTTTGGGCTGTATAAGTAGGGGCATTGCCAGCAGATCGAGGGACGTGATCGTTCCCCTTTATTCGACATTGGTGAGGGCTCATCTGGAGTATTGTGTCCAGTTTTGGGCCCCACACTACAAGAAGGATGTGGAAAAATTGGAAAGAGTCCAGCGGAGGGCAACAAAAATGATTAGGGGTCTGGAGCACATGACTTATGAGGAGAGGCTGAGGGAACTGGGATTGTTCAGTCTCCAGAAGAGAAGAATGAGGGGTGATTTGATAGCTGCTTTCAACTACCTGAAGGGGGGTTCCAAAGAGGATGGAGCTCGGCTGTTCTCAGTGGTGGCAGATGACAGAACAAGGAGCAATGGTCTCAAGTTGCAGTGGGGGAGGTCTAGGTTGGATATTAGGAAACACTATTTCACTAGGAGGGTGGTGAAGTACTGGAATGCGTTACCCAGGGAGGTGGTGGAGTCTCCTTCCTTGGAGGTTTTTAAGGCCAGGCTTGACAAAGGCCTGGCTGGGATGATTTAGTTGGGGATTGGTCCTGCTTTGAGCAGGGGGTTGGACTAGATGACCTCCTGAGGTCCCTTCCATCCCTGATATTATATGATTCTATGATTCTATGATCTGACTCAGATAATGAAAATGAAAATGTGTCAGTCTGCACTGCTTTGGATTGTTATCGAGCAAAACCCGTCATCAGCATGGACACATGTCCCCTGGAATGGTGGTTGAAGCATGAAGGGACATGTGAATCTTTAGCGCATCTGGCACGTAAATATCTTGCGACGCTGGCAACGACAGTGCCATGAGAACGCCTGTTCTCACTTTCAGGTGACATTGTAAACAAGAAGTGGGCAGCATTATCTTCTGCAAATGTAAACAAACTTGTTTGTCTGAGCAATTGGCTAAACAAAATGTACTTGTATTAGGTGAATTGCAAAATACTATTTCTTTTGTTTTTTTTACAGTGCAAATATTTGTAATCAAAAATAAATATTAAGTGAGCACTGTACACTTTGAATTCTGTAGAGAAAATGTAGAGAACATCCAAAAATAATTAAATAAATAGTATTCTATTATTGTTTAACAGTGAGATTAATAGCGATTAATTTTTTTAATAGCATGATTAATCGTGATTAATTTTTTTAATCGCTTGACAGCCCTAATTTTAATGGAAATCAGGCACTAATGTCCAAGCCAGCATGGGACCATGGACCTTGGCAGAAAAGTGACAGCTGGGGCCAGTAATCTACCAGTGAGAACTCTTGGCTCATGTGTCCTCGTACCAATGACTCATTACAACCAACACAATGCAAATTAGCTGTAGAGGAAGGGTGGTAATTGGTTGAGTTACCTCTAAATTCTCAATGGCCCCACTTAAGAGCTACCTGAGCTATTGACTTGACCTCGTCAGAAGCATATATAAGTGTAACAATTAGATACAATTAATATCTTTGTTTAATTACAACCTGATTTCTTCAAACGTAGCTTATGCACAAGATTTCAATTAATTGTAACTATGAGGAGAGGTTGAGCCTATGTTATTCCATTATTAAGATAATTGTCAACTGATGCTAAATTTCTTAAAGAGCCCATTTTTAAATTAAACTTAACTCAAATTAATTAATGGATTTATTTGTAAATTCTCAGAACATTCATTCTGTGCCCAAAGAGTAAATTTTGTAGGCATGGAAAGGACACACTTAATTTTTCATACATAAAAAAGGTTGAATTCCTGCTTTAAATGCAAAAAAGAACTAAATCTTAACTACTGAGCAGTGACCAGTACCTGCCTACTAATATTAGACTTGTATATAGTATCTTTAATCCTTTAATCACAAAATACTTACACATTTTGGCCAACATTTTCAAAAGCAGACGTCTCTCGTTTTTTTTTTTTTTACTTTCCTCCTCTTTTTCAGGGGAAAAAGGTAAAAAAATTGAGAGAAAGTGGGAAAATTCTCATTCCCTGATTTAACTTTAGACAGAGCATTGTATTTGTCTTGAAGATAACTTACAACAGTGAGTTCCGCAGCTGAAACAGATTAATTCCGCATCTGCAAAACAAAAGAATAACTCCATTTTTTATTAAAGGCAAACCAACTCAGTAGGACAAAGTCCTTCCAACCCTTCCACAAGGATTGCTCCCACCTCCGTTTTGGACGGAAGGTTCTGTCCATTTGCAAGATCCAAAAAAAACTCAGGCTGTTTATCCAGATGTCCTTTCTTTGTCTGTTGATCTCTGGAGACTCCAGCTTGAACAGTATATGCATCTCCCCAGGAGGTGTTAGCTCCCTAGAGATGTTACAACCTGAATGAATTTGCCTTAACACCCCCCACACATACACACACACTGTTATTAGTTCCCGGAAAGTTTTGGTCCCTCTCCCCCCATGGAATTGCAGACAGTCCCTGGCTCACAATGGGACATAAACTTAATACAGTAAGATCTCCCAAAGATATTGCAGGAAATTGCCATCTCGGTCATGCCTCCATCAGCAGATTTATGGGGAGCAATCAAGCCCCTTGGGTGGATTCCAGGTAATGAGCCATTCTGGCATCCCCCATTGTCCACAGAGGAGACTCGTCAATAAGAGTTACTCACAGAAGAATAAATTGCGTGTGTGTCCGAAACCATGTTGCATAACCTCTGTTTTATAATCGCAACTGTGTGAAGAATGCAGCTAACCATATAGAACGGATAAAAGATTCAGAAAAAACATTTTTCAAACAAAAGTTACAATAATTAAGAACCCCCAAAAAGTGAGTTATTTCTTCCTCTAGATTTCCTAGTGCATCCCATCTGCTCAGTGTGTTTCTTAGCATCTAAGCTCTTTATAGCAGGGAATGTCTTTATTTTTATGTACTATAACGGACCAAGTATTTGTTGATCTTGCAATAAATAATACATTTTATTTATTTACCAATTTTATGGTTTGAAATTCTCCCCTCCACTCAGAACCAAATTTCACCACCTGAGCAGATGAGGCAGCAAATTCTCTCTACAGAATCGAAGCAGTCTTTGTAATATCCTACTCACCCATTTGCCTTTTTTTTTTTCAAATGGGACAATAAAATAAAATTTCTTTCTTCATAATTTTGTGTCTGAGCTACTATATTTTCACAATGGCTCAACAAGGCTGGCCTGTGAGAAAGGAGAAGCATAGTTCAAGAAGCAGCAAGCTCACAATCCGCAAATAAAATATATAGAACACTTACATGTAGACTCAAAGGCTGTTTTCTCATCGAGTGAGCCGGTTTCCCTTTCTCTCTGGCTTTTATAGTTTGTGGGCCCAGATAGGATTCAAGAAGTGAGCGCCACCTACTGGGTTCCTGTGAGAGCCCATCAAGCGAATCAGTTACTTATGAAACTATTGAAAGCAACAGGTGGGCAAAAAACAAAACAACCCCAAATTCTGATGTTAATGAGAGCTGTACAGACCCCAGAAAGATGGAAGGAGACATTATGGTGGTTGGTGCAATAAAAACAGCTATGTAGGTAAATCCTAAAGCAACACATTTATGGTGTTAGGGAAATTATTTGTAAATATGCCAATTAGCACATAATTTGTCTAACATTTCACTAGTGGAGCAGCTGAGAACTTGGCAGCTATGTTACATAGGGATCCAGTCGCCAAAGGTTGGTGGAAAAGGGAGAGAGAACGTGCACATGAGGAAAGAATTCCCAAAGGTGGGTATTTATGGCCCTATACTCCGGCTCACCAGGCTCTTGCGGAAAACATAAGTTTTTAAGCACTATAAAAATTCTTTTTTACCACCAGTGTTAGGAAGCAACCCTTTTGTATCAGTGTCTTCTATAGCAATGTTTCCCAAACGGGGGGTCCCAACCCAAAAGGGGGTCACAAGCCTATTGTATTGCCACCCTTACTTCTGCGCTGCCTTCAGAGCTGGGTGGCCGGAGAGCGGTGGCTGCTGGCTGGGAGCCCAGCTCTGAAGGCACTGCCACCGCCAGCAGCAGCACAAAAGTAAAAGTGCCATGATATGGTAGGGGGTCGTCACTTTGGGGGGGAGGTCATCACAGCCTGAAATATTTTCAAAGGGGGGTCCCAGCAAAAAAAGTTTGAGAACCACTGTTCTATAGCATTGGCATAAAAATACTGCTCAAGTCTCTGAATAGATGTTACAAAATTTTCCTGTTTTTCATTCAATTGGAAACTTGGCCAGCTCTGAGCAGAGACCCCTTCCTCCTGGCCGTGCTTAAGACAATGACACAGGCAGATCTGCTGGGGACCCATCGCCTGCACGGGAAGTAACAGTTGGGATGCTCGCATCCCCACCCAACAGGGGCGCCTCTGCCACACGCCTGCTGCTGCAGGGTGGGAGAGGAGGCCCCGGTGGGGCAGCAGCAGGGAGTGGGGGCTGCAGCCTGGATGCTGGGGCTTTCCACGGGAAGCGGGGCCACTGGGGCTGCACAATATCTCCCCCTGCACCCTCCAGGCTGTGCCCTGCCCTGGCCTGAGGGTCCAGCGTCAGCCCAACACTTCCTGCCCCGTGCCAAGCCAAGGAAGCATGAGCAATTCGACCCAGTCCGGTGTCCATCGGAGCTGTCAGTTCTGGCACCTCTTTGTGTAGGACTCAAGCACTGCAAACTCCCATCGGGAGTTATGGGCCGAAATCCCTTTGGGGTGCTGAGCCACAAGTATTCAGGAGTTAACACTGGAAGTCAGCCAGCTTGTGAGCTCCAAGCTGATGGGACAAGTTGTCACCGTGCCTCCTTGGATCACAACTGAGAATACCAAATTCAGGACAAACTGCTGAGAAATAGAGCAGACACCCCCCAAAGTTCCTAGATTAGGCTTGCAGCAGTGATGGAATAAACTTCTGGCTTGTTAAATCTATGGTTGCTTCCAAATCATTGGAAGGTCCTCGGTCCCTTTAATGCTCCCATTAGTAGGGTTACCATATTTGAATTTTCAAAAAAGAGGACACTCTGGGGGGGGAGTAGCCCCGCCCCCTAGCCACTCCCTCCCACTTCCCGCCCCCTGACTGCCCCCCACCGAACCCCCAACCCATCCAACCCCCTCTGCTCCTTGTCCCCTGATCACCCCCTCCCAGGACCCCTGCCCCTAACCACCCCCCAGGACCCCACCCCCTATCTAAGCCTCCCTTATCTTTGTCCCCGACTGCCCCCTCCTGAGACTCCCCACCCTAACTGCCCCCCTAGGACCCCACTCCCTACCTGTCCCCTGACTGTTCTGACTCCTATCCACACACCCCGCCCCCGCCAGATCCCTGGGACTCCCACGCCTATCCAACCGCTGCCTGTCCCCTGACTGCCCCCCGAACCCCAAACCCATCTAACCCTCCCTGTCCCCTGACTGCCCCAATTCCTCTCCACATCCCTGCCCCTGACAGGCCCCCCCCAGAACCCCCAACCCATCCAACCCTCCCCCTGCTCCCTGTCCCCTGACTGCCCCATCCCTCTCCACACCCCCGCCCCCTGACAGGCCCCCCCAGAACTCCCACCCCGTCCAACCCCCCTGCTCCCTGTCCCTTGACAGCTTTTTGGCGGCAAGCCTGGGAGGGAGGGGGCGAGAAGCGGAGCGGCGCGGCTGCGCGCTCAAGGCAGCAGGCAGAGGCGGAGCGGAGGTGAGCTGAGGTGGGGAGCGGTTCCCCTGTGCCTCCCCCCGTTACCTGCTGCGGGCAGCCCTCCCCACACCCCTCTGCCCCAGCTAACTTCTGCTCTCCCGCCTCCCAGACTTGCCACACAAAAGTCTGGGAGGGAGGGGGGTGGAGGGGAAAAGCGGCGCGCCCACGGGAGGAGGCGGGGCCTGGGATTTGGGGAAGGGGTTGGAATGGGGGCGGGGAAGGGGCGGAGCCGGGAGCGGGGGGGGCACGAGCCCCCATTGGTGCCGAGCCTATGCCCTGTCAGCCGCTTTTGGGTCTTTAAATAGCCGTCCGGGGGAAATCCCGGACATTTTTAGCTTTTTACAAATTCCCCCCGGACGGCTATCTAAAGACCCAAAAGCTGGACATGTCCGGGGAAACCCAGATATATGGTAACCCTATCATTAGTATAAGTCGATTGTCCAGAGGTTTGAGCAGGAAAGAGGCGTAAAGGAGATGTTTCCAGCAGGGCCGGCTCTAGGTTTTTTGCTGCCCCGAGCAAGAAAAATTTTGGCTGCCCCCCCACAGCCCTGGGCTCTTCCCCTCCCTCCCCCCCAACTGCACCCTCCTGCCGCCCCAGCCCTGGGTCACTGGTAACTCGCTCCCAGGGCGGGTCATTCAGCAGGAATTTGGGATGTGCACAGAACACAGACAGGATTGGTTCCCATATGGTTACAGAACTGCAGTAAAGTGAAACAATTTTCAGCTTGTGTGATTGGAGGATATCTGGATGCCTATTATAAGACTGTCCTCCATAAATGAGGAAAAGTTGAGGTGCCTTTATTATTCTTTTGTTCCATTCTTTGTTTCTATGGGGAATTTGCCAATGCGATATCACTGTCTTCCTTTTAAACGAATAAAACTAAAACTTAAAAAAAAAAAAGGCAATGGCTGTTGAAAATAGCAATTCCAGTCCTAATAACCACTGGGAAGCATTTCCTGCTCAATTTTGTCCTACTTTTTCTACAGCAAGTTACAGTGGATCAGTATATTTGGTTTGGGGGAAATGAAGTAACAGCTGCCCAAATTGAGCTTGAGCACTCCTGAATTTTGAGGGTGTTCAAATCTGGAAGGCAGGTGCTAGATTCCCTTTCTGAATATTAGCTAAATCTGGAAAGGAAAAGTCAATTTCTGCTTCCATGGCTCAGAAGTGGAAATCCTCCTACGTGCCTGGTACTGTATCTAAAACTGCCCAGGTTCAGAGCCTCCCCTCCCTTACTTTTCATTTTAAAATCTAGTGGGATCCACATACCTCCCTTGCTAGGCTTCAGATAGAGAGGTGCACCGTCCATTTAGTCCCCCCAATTCCTTCTTTGGGGGAGAGCCCAGGGCTGGGGCGGCAGGAGGTGCGGGTTGGGGGGAAGAGCCCAGGGCTGGGGCGGCAGGGGGGGGGGG
>NW_020714921.1:0-3914 GCF_002925995.2 Terrapene triunguis | reverse complement strand
GGGGGCCAGAGCTGGGGCAGCGGGGGGGGGGAGCCCAGGGCGGAGGGGGGCGGCAAAACACCTAGAGCTGGCTCTGTTCCTACCATTCACAGCAAGCTGCAGGTTTCAGTTCCATATTCCTTCCCCCACCCTTTCCTGTTGCTAGTGCCCAAGGGAATGCTGGGAAATGTAGTTCTTTCCCTGCTCCAGGGCTGGCTCTATAGGCAGGGAGCTAACCAAGGAACTACAGCTCCCAGGGCCCCCTGTTGGTTCTCAGCTCCCAGGATGGATTCTTGCGCCCCTTGCAAATCTGCCGCCCCAAGCAACTGCTTGCTTTGCTGGTGCCTAGAGCCGGCCCTGGATTCCAGGGCCTTTTACATAGGGTTACCATCCGTCCGTATTTCCCCGGACATGTCCGGCTCTTGCGTCTCTAAATAGCCGTCCGGGAGGAATTGGTTACAAGGTTAAAATGTCCGGGGTTTTTTTCTCCCTCGCCTCCCTCCCTCCCTTCCATGCAGAGTGCGGCTGCTGATTGGGCGGCTGGGCCAACTGACCCGCTCCCATTGGCCTCCAGCAGCCAGAGCCCTCCCCTGCTCCCCCCTCCCTCTGTCTGCAGCCCTGTGTAACACACAAACCCCGACCCACCGGGCAGAGTATTTTGCAAACACATGGAGCCAGAATGGTAAGGGGAGTCGGGGGGCGAGGGGGGCAGTCAGGGAGCGGGGGAGTGTTGGATGGGTCCTCAGCCTCCACCTGCCAGCCCCCCTCCTTGCGTCCCGTCCCCCCCCGTGGACCCCCCCCGCCTGCCTCTCCCTTGTCTGCTGCCCCCAGGTCCTAGTGTCCCCCATCTAGTAATGGGAAGACAGGCTGCCCTTACCCTGCCCTTCCACCCTAGCCCTGAGCCTCTCCAATGCCCCAAACCCCTCAGCCCCAGCCCTCATCCCCCACACCCTAATCCTCTGCTCCATCCCTGAGCCCCCTCCTGCATCATGAACCCCTCATCCTCAGACCCACAGCCCTCACCCCTGCATCCCCTCCTATCCCCAAACCCCCTCCCGCCCTCAAACTCCCTCCCAAAGCCTGCACCCCCTCCCTTTGCACCGCCTCCCACCCCCAAACTCCATCCCAGAGCCTGCACCCCTCACCCCCTCCTGCACACCCACCCCCTGCCCCAGCCCGGAGCCTGCACCCAGCACCCAAACTCTATCCCAGAACCTGCACCCTGCACCCCTCCTGCACCCTAATCCCCAGCCCAGGACCTGCACCCCAGACCTCCTCCCCCCACCCAAACCCCCTCCCAGAGCCTTAGGCAGGTGTGTGTGGGGGGGGGTTCTGGGCAACACCAAAATTTCTACAACTCTGCCACCCATGCGAGTGGATAAGGGTCGGGGCAGTCAGGGGACAAGAAGCAGGGGGGGGTTAGGGTTCTGAGGGGGGCAGTCAGGGGGTGGGAAGTGGGAGGGAGTGGATGGGGGCGGGGTGGGGGCGGGGCTCCCCCCGTGTCCTCTTTTTTGATTGTGGAAATATGGTAACCCTATTTTACAGCTTCTCTCAAGTGAAGGGAAACCCATTGTTCTCACTGTGGAAAATTACAGTAATAAGATGGTGTTTGGAGTCACATGGGCAAGTCACATGTCCATGCATGCTTTCGCTTAGTCACAGCAGAAGCCATTATTCATACTCCCGTTAGAATGTTCCCAGGAAAGTCCAGTCAGTGTAGATGGGTGTCTTCCTTTGTGAGTTAAGTGTTCTTTCATGGGCCATTCGGAGCAAATATTTGAAATACAGGTACATAGTTAATATTCATAACTTCAGATGCAAAAATGATACACGCATACAAATAGCATAATCATATTCAGCAAAATCATACCTTTTCTATTGACACCTTACTTGACATACTTTGCATAAGATCTGTTGCAATCATATAACAGTGGTAGCAACAATGATCTACCTGGTCATATTTTAATCAGATAGTGCCACACAAATGTCAGCAGAAAGACCTTTCATCCAGCCTGGGAACAATTTCCTGGCCTTCTGCGGACATGATTGTGCTAATAGCAGGTTGCTAATTAAGTGATTAGAACAAGCTGCAGAGCCGCAGCAGACTAATCAGTGACCATTGTCAATCAACCCTGCTGTTAAAAATTGTGTTTAGATTCCAGGGCTTAGTTTATACAGGAATCAAAACTCCTTCAACATGATAGCAAATCAGGTGCTAATCTCCTCTGGCCACTCATTGTAGGATAAATATGCATTCCACCTACAAAGATCTACCTACCTATTATTATTATTTGTGTTAAAATGCATGAGATGTTTGTCTGTAATCAGTACTAGCCTGAAATTTTCCAGCAAAATTGAAATTTTCCCTTGGAAATTTTGATTTTCTAAAAAGGGCGTTTATCCATCAGAAAGTGGTTCTGAGTTGGAAAATTCCTGACCCCCTCTCATTTTCAATGTCCACTGGCCCTCCCTTCCAGCAGATAATCACACAGCCTGAGAGAGCTAATGTTTCTCTTTCTCACTTTCCTCTGGTTCCTCACTACACTTGTGCCTGTCATTCAAGACAGCATGTCTGCCGCCTGGCTGTTTGCACCTTTCAGTCAATTTACGAGCTTGTTAACATTGTTACTGTGTATCAAGTTTATTATAGCAGAGCCTAGGAATCAATGAAGTTCATGGTATCATTGTGCTGTGTGCTCCCCAGACACACAGCGAGAGACAGTCCCTGCCCCAGCTGAGATCAGGGCCCCGTTGTGCCGGGCTCTGCACAGACACACAGGGAGAGACAGTCCCTGTGTCGAAGGACTTACAATCTAAATAGGGCCAGGGTCAGGGGAAGGAGTATAACACACAAGCGGAGCAAAAGAACAGTGTGATGGCATGTTAATTGCCTAATATTTTTGGGAGGGTGGAGTTTACTTAGGAGGGTGTTGAGGGGGCCAGGAGGACAGGGCAGAAGAAATATGAGGAGCAGGTGTGGAGTGAGGCTGAGGTGAAGCGACCCTGGGTCAGGGCCCAGGATGGGGTTACAGCAAACAGCCAATCAACCAGGGCTGAGGAAAAGAAATCCACCAACCAAGCCCCGTTAGCTATTTCAGTCTCCCCTTGTGAGCCCCCGATCGGTTTCACTGCCCCGCTTTGAACTCCTTGAAGTTTGGCAGTAACTACCCGCTGTTCAGCTGGGGACTTCGCAGAGGGGCTGAGCACACGGTCCAGGTGAGGTCTCCCGAGTCAGAGATTTGTGACAACCGAAGAACATATTCCAGGTATGGTAGCTCTCAACCAGACTGATCTTCACCAGAAAGCAGGCTGCATCCAAAAACCCGTGAAGGCGTTCTCATTTTCCATCTCCAGCCTTTATAACATTAATTTGGTATATTCTCATGCAGTCTAATGGCCTTTAAAAAAAGCTTCTGTTGTTTTTCAGATCAAACTAACTGGGAACTGTATTTAATTTATGTGGAGGGTGGAAGGATGTTTATGAGTCCACAGAATTACGGTTACATTGATTTGATTATTTTAAAGTAAGTCCTTCTGATAATGTTAAGCTGTTTTGTATCACTTGATTAGTCTCATGGAAATCAGTGAGATTACTCACATGATTAAAGCAACTAAAGTCTCTTTGCATTTGACAGCACTTTGTGTACAGTCTCTCTCACAATTTCTCCTGCACACTTTGTCGGTTTCCCATGTTTGTGCCGGTTTTTCACAGAGCAACTGGGCAGAAAAAAATAATCCTTTAAGATAGTAAAGAGTGACTGTAAAACTATACATAGAAGGACATCTAAGAAGCAGATGCAGGAGCAGAAACTGCTGTTAACCTGTTTTGAAACAGACTAGATTTCAAACTGGCAGCAGAATTGAGCCCTACATAATCAAACACCCCCGTAATACCACATAGACAGAGAGCTACTAAGGACGAGCATTCGAGATGT
>NW_020714920.1:0-2435 GCF_002925995.2 Terrapene triunguis | reverse complement strand
GGAGAGGTGAGTATCTTTGGGGTTTGTCCCTCCCTAAAATTTCCATACGAAAGTTTGAGTTCATTGGTCACCTGCAGGGTTCAATCCAGGGTCCACTAGACCTAGGAGCAGGGGCCGCTACAGTGTGAGTGACAGGAGTGAGTCCATCAAGCAGTGATAAGCTTTTCTCTCACATGAACCAGCGCACGCTAAACTCCATCACTTGAGCTCCAGGAGTACCACACTTACCTTGTAGCAATAGTAGGTTATTATCCTCTCATGAGCACACAGCGAGCTCTGAGCTCTACTACTTGACATACGGGAGTAGCACCATTAACTAGTAGCTTTAGTAGGCTTTTGTCTCCTTCTGCAGGCCAGCTGACCACACACACGCCAGACATTACACTTGAGCTAAAGCAGTAACTCCGCTAGCTGGCAGCGGTACACAGGCCAGTATCCTCATGACACCATTGGTTGATAGTGGTAGGTAGGCAATTATCCTTGTGACCCCATTGGCTGGCAGAAGTAGGTAGGCCGTTATCCTTGAGATCCCATTGGCTGGCGGTGGTGGGTAGGCTGTTGCCTTCATGACCCCATTGGTTGTTGGTGGTAGGCCCTTATCCTCGAAAACCACACTAGGGCCACTCACGCCAACCCACAAGCTTCTCCACAGGGTCCGTGAGGGGCAGGGAGTCCAGGGGAAGGAGGTGGAGAAGACAGACGAGGTGGAGGCAGAAGAGGAATTGAGAACCAGTGACGACGACACCGATGAATGCGAGAAAGAGGAGGAAGGGGAAGAGGACGAGGAAGACGAGGAACCTGAGGTGGAAGAGGAGGAAGAAGAGGAGGGGGCCGAGGAAGAAGAGGTTAAGGAAGAGGAAGACGATGGGGTGGTGCCTGTGGACCTGAACCTTGGGGAGTTTAAGGGACCTCTGCAGTTCTACGCCTGGAAGGAGCTACTGGGGATAGTCCACCCAGGTGAAGTGACCGTACTCGGCCTCTGTGCTGTGGGGAGTGGGGCGGGAGATCAGCAGGGGGCGCTGGAGGCTGAGGAGGAAGAGGCAAAGGAAGAGGAAGATGAGGGGGTGGTGCCGTTCCCATGATATTGCTTTGCATGCCCCCAGTGTTGGAAAAAGCATCCCCGACTCTGCTCCCTGCAGCACAGTGCCCCCTAGTTCTGCTTTGGGGTATTGGGGTCAGCATTGACTGTGAGGGGAGCGTGCCCCCTACCGAACCCCCTACCATGCTCCCTACTACACAGCGCCCCCAGTGGTCCCATGGGGCCAGCACTGACTTGGGGGAGAATATCTCTTTAATTGATGGGGAATCCCCCTCCCCTGCTGCCAATATGGGGCATATGAGACACAACCCAGCCATTAACCCCTTCCTCTCCCTCTCTCCTCCCGCAGTGCCAGCCTGCATCACCCTGGACTGCCACTCGGCCCACCCCAGCCTGGTCCTCATTGAGGAAGCCACCGGCGTCAAGTTCAGCCCGGGCCGGCGGTTCTGGCGCCGTAAGCCCCAGCGCTTCACGGCCAGCCCCTGTGTGGTGGGGCGGGAGGGCTGTGCGGGCGGCCGGCTCTACTGGGAGGTGCGGGTGGGCGACAGTCCTGACTGGGTGGTGGGTGCTGCCCGGAGGTCCGTGAAACGCAAGAGACGTCTCAGCTTCCGGGCCAGGGAAGGGGTGTGGGCCATCGAGCGGCAAGGGGGGCAGTACCGGGCCCTGACGGACCCCCGCCTCGCCCTGTCCGTCTGCGGGAGGCTGGAGAAGGTGGGGGTGTATCTGGACTTCGAAGGAGGCCAGTTGTCCTTCTACAACAGCTCCAGCTTGAGCCATCTGCACACCTTCCAGGACTCCTTCGCGGAGGAGTTAGTTCCCTTCCTGAGCACCCAGTCCAGCGAGCCCCTCTCCATGTGGGACCTGGATCTCTGACACCCTTAGAGGGGAGAGGCTCCATATCCCTTGCCCCATCGCCCTGGGCCAGCCAGTCCCCCAACCCTGGGGCCTGATTGGAGCCACCTTGGTGCCATGGCCAAGTTGCCCCATATCGCCCTCTGCTGATGTGCCTGAGTCCTACACCTGGACGGATTCTTCTCTACTCAGTTCCTGAGGCCCGAGTAGTCTTGGCTTATCCACCAATGACAGGGGGCCAGTTAACAGCAGGATCAGTGATGATGGCTTCAGGAACCCTTCCACAGAACCCGCCAACATCCCACCACCTTGTTTTATCCAACCCAACAGCCCTGGGATTCGAACCCGCAACCTAGAACAAAGGCAATTTTGGCCGTAAGTCGGTGACATCCTGACTTATCCGCTAGCTGGGGTGGTTCACACCAGCTGAACCTCTAGCTTGTTGCTGGTTCTTTGTTCTCAGCAGCCCCTGGGTGCATGGTCCGGCCATTTCGCCGGTGAGATGTAACCTTAAATAGGAAACATTCAATGGCAATTAATTTGG
>NW_020714919.1:0-2274 GCF_002925995.2 Terrapene triunguis | reverse complement strand
CCTAAAATTTCCATAGGAAAGTTTGAGTTCATAGGTCACCTGCAGGGTTCAATCCAGGGTCCACCAGACCTAGGAGCAGGGGCCGCTACTGTGTGAGCGACAGGAGCGATTCCATCTAGCTGGTCGCAGTGATAAGTTGTTCACTCACATGGACCAGCGCACGCTGAACTCTACCACTTGAGCTCCAGGAGTACCACCCTTCCCTGGTTGCAATAGTAGGTTATTATCCTCTCATGAGCACACAGTGAACACTGAGCTCTACTGCTTGACATAAGGGAGTACCACCATTAACTAGTCGCTGTAGTAGGCTTTTGTCTTCTTTTGAAGGCCAGCTGACCACTGTTACAAGATTTGCCCTTACTAAGGGGGTATGCTCAGTTATTAGGGTTACTCTTCTGGTTGAGGCGGGGTTTTGTAATTCTATCAATGTGCTGCTTGTGTCACTTGTGTTCTCATACAGAGCTCTACTTCTCCCTGCTGCAAGTCTCCTCCCCATGGAGCTACCCTGCAGGACCTACGTTCCCCCGGGCTGGGTTCCTCCTGCCCCAGAACCAGACACGCACACAGATTCTGAGCGAACCGGGTCAATCAGCACTTCCAAGCTGCCGCCCTCGTATGTCACAAGTTCAGCACGTCCCTCTCCCCACTTTCACGTCACAATTGTACTGGTAGTAACCCACTTGATGAGCAAACCCCACAGGATTTTTGGGCACTACAGGGATCTTAAGCTTAGGTAAGAGGAACGTTGCTGCAGAGTAAATGGGGAAGCTAAAAACACAAAAAAGAGAAATGTTCAGAGAGAGAGAGAGAGAAGGAAGCAACCAGCCTAACCATAAAAGTTATTTATTGAATAATAGTGATACCCGTTGTGACAAAGTTCCTCCTCTGCCTTGGTGGGTCCTGCGCTCATTGGCGGATTTGTTCGCCTCACAGATTCACGTCAGCCCTCAGTTTGGCCACGTTTGCTAATGGCTCAAACCTGCCATTCACTCAGCTCACCTCATCCCTGGCCAGCATGGGGAAAAGAAAGGAGAACAATCCCCACAGTCTCTGCTGATCCACCTAGTGGGTCAGTGGACAAGCCAGGGACCTTCCCCTCTGGTGGGACCCACAGTCCAGGTCAACTTCTCTTGTATCCAAGGGGGGTGGGATGGGGGGAACCCAGGCCAGCCCTCTACTCTGGGTTTCAGCCCAGGGCCCTGTGGATCACAGCTGTCTATAGTGTTTCCTGTGATAGCTACAACTCCCTGGGCTACTTCCCCATGGCCTCCTCCCAACACCTTCTTTATCCTCACCACAGGACCTTCCTCCTGATGCCAGATAGTGTTTGTACTCCTCAGCCCTCCAGCAGCACACCCTCTCACTCTCAGCTCCTTGCACGCCCCTCACTGACTGAAGGGAGGTCCTTTTTAAATCAGGTGCCCTGATTATCCTGCCTGTCTTAATTGAGTCTAGCAGGTTCTTAATTGGCTCCAGGTGTCCTAATTAGCCTGCCTGCCTTAATTGGTTCCAGAAAGTTCCTGATTGTTCTGGAACCGCCCCTGTTACCTTACCCAGGGAAAAGGGACCTGCTTAATCTGGGGCAAATATATCTGCCTTCGATCACTCTCCTGTAGCCATCTGGCCCGACCCTGTCACACCACACAAGGAGATCCTAAACCAACATAACAGTTACATTATTAAAGGTTACAAAAGTCAGATATAGAAAACTATACCTGCCTGAGGTAGAAAAGAAAACAGAGAGAGAGAGGGAGGGATCTCACCCATTCCATGAGGCTTGAACTGGGTTGGGGTTCCCTGGTGATGGTGGTAGCTCAGGGTCCTGAGTGCTGGAGACAGGCAGAGCCACCAGCACAATCAGTCAGGAGAAGATGAAATCCCAGTGGAACTGCTGCAGAGTTGGATCCATGCATCAGAACACTTAACCTGGAGCGTGAGGTGGGGGTTTGTGTCAGGAGGGGTCTAAGTGTGTCTCCCACCGCTCTTCTCTGCTCTCCGCAAGTCTTTTCTCTGATCGGTTTTCAGGCCCAGCAGAGGCTGGGTGTGTGTGTGTGTGTCCTTTCATGAGTCAGACAGGCTGGATACTGCGCCCTGGTTCCCCAAGAACACAGAGCTGACTGGTATCCCCACACACATCCCAGACATTACACCTGAGCTAAAGCGGTAACCCCGCTAGCTGGCAGCGGTACATAGGGCAGTACCCTCATGACGCCATTGGTTGACAGTGGTAGGTAGGCCGTTATCCTTGTGACCCCATTGGCTGGCAGAAGTAGG
>NW_020714918.1:0-2383 GCF_002925995.2 Terrapene triunguis | reverse complement strand
TTCGCCCTGCGCAGTGTGGCCACCAACTGGGCCCTGTGCAGCCTGGCGGAGAAAGCCCGGCTGCTCCGACTGGACGAGGGGGCCAAGCTGGGCGGAGGCGGGTCTGGATGGTCCATCTGCCCGGAGCACGAGGAGCCCCTCAAACTCTTCTGCAGCCAGGACAAGGGGCCCATCTGCGTGATCTGCCGGGACCTGCCCCAGCACCGCGGCCACGACTTCCTGCCGGTCAAAAACGCCGTCCAGAAATATCAGGTGAGGGCCAGGACGCCTGGGTTCTCTGGGAGGGGAGTGGGGTCTAGTGGTTAGAGCGGGGGAGGGGCTGAGAGCCAGGACGCCTGAGTTCTCTGGGAGGGGAGAGGGGTCTAGTGGTTAGAGTGGGGGGGGGGGGGCTGGGAGCCAGGATGCCTGGGTTCTCTCGGAGGGGAGAGGGGTCTAGTGGTTAGAGTGGGGGGGGTGCTGAGAGCCAGGATGCCTGGGTTCTCTGGGAGGGGAGTGGGGTCTAATGGTTGGAGCAGGAGGGCTGAGAGCCAGGACGCCTGGGTTCTCTGGGGTGGGAGTGGGGTGTAGTGGTTAGAGCGGGGAGGCTGAGAGCCAGCACGCCTGGGTTCTCTGGGAGGGGAGTGGGGTCTAGTGGTTAGAACAGGGGGGCTGGGAGCCAGGGCTCCTAGGTTCTCTGGGAGTGGGATCTACTGGGTTAGAAGATAGAGGCTGGAAGTCAGGACTTCTGGGTTCTATCCCCAGTTCTGGGAGGGGAATTTGGGGTCTAAGTAGGTCAAACTAGGCTGGGGGACACTCCCAGACTCTGTCCCCTGCACTGCTCCTGTCTCATTACATCCCCTGGGTGGCCAGTCTATTGGGGGGGGGACTCCTCGCTGTGTCACTGGAGAATGGGTCTGAAATCAAGATGCAATTCAGTAAAGACACGTGCAATGTACTACACTGAGGAAGGAAAAAAATCAAATGCACGACTGCAAAACCGGGAACGACAGCAGTTCTGGGCGCTGCACTTCCGGAAAGATGTGGACAAACGAGAGAGAGTCCACAGGGGAGCGACAAAAATGATCAAAGGTTGAGAAAACCTGACCTGTGAGGAAGGGGTAAAAACCCCTCGTTGACGGGTGGGTTTCTCTGCTGCACAGGACAAGCTGAAGGCATCTCTCGTACCCCTGAAGGACAATCTGAATTCAGCCACTGAGGACCAGCGCCACCAGCAGGAGAACATAGCAGAGCTGGAGGTATGGCTAAGAGCCCCTTTGTATGGTTGAGATGGGGTCAGGCTTTAACCCACGTTTACGGTGTGGGCTCGCTGTCCCCTCCTAGTGGCTGGACCATGCACATAGGCCTAGGAGAGCGACGCCACGTACCCTAGTGGCTCAAGCACTGGCAAGGAATTCAGGACACCTGGGTTCTATTCCTGGCTCGGCCACTGGATGACCTTGGGCCAGTCATTGCCCCAATCTGTGCCTCAGTTTCCCTACCCATCAGACAGGGATTATGACACTGACTTCCTTCGGAAACCCCCCTTTTGAAAAATCAGCCTTTCCCACCGGTCTGGTTTTTTGACCAGCGCTCGTTAACAAAGGGCCAGTAGCCAAGACTCAGGATTATGGAGCGGACACAGAGGTTGGCAGAGCCAGGAAAACTTGTCAAGGGCGGCTAGATCTGAGGATGAAAAGTGCTAGGTATTATTGTTAGGAGTCCATGACTGTCCCTAAGTTAACAGGCCCTGGCCCTTTAGCTCACCTTCCCTGCCAAACTTTTCCTGATTTAGGAGACTTGTTGTGTCCAAACCCTGTTTCACACACAGTTTCGATTGTTCCAAATTTTTCTATAAAAAACATTTTGTCAAAAAAATTCCCATCTCACTACATTTTCCTGTGCTCACCCTCCCAGCCCCCCGTGAGGTAAGGAAGTGCTGTTCTCTCCACTGTACAGTTGGGGAAATCGAGGCACCAATCGTCCTGCTTCCCGCACACGCTCCGTGGTGGGTGGTGTGTTTTGAACCTCCCGCTGGTTTCTCCGCCCTCTGCAGAGCTGCGCCCAAGACCTCTTGGGGTATATCGCCAAGGAGTTTGGAGTTCTCCATCAGATCCTGCAGGAGAAGGAGCAGGGCATGAAAGAGACCGTGGAGAGGCTGAAGGAGGAGAACCGGGTGGAGATGGAGGAGAGGCTGAAGGAGCTGGATGAAGAAGTGACCTTTCGTAACGAGACCCTGTCCAGGGCCCGGGCGGGGCTGGACACCTCAGATCACATAGCCTTCCTCAGGGTGAGGCGGGATTTCATCTGCCAGAAGATGGGAACAAGACGGGGAGGTGCTGCATGACGGAGCTATGGGATGGGAGATTGTGTAATGGGGCTGGGAGCCAGGACTCCTGGGTTCTAT
>NW_020714917.1:0-2958 GCF_002925995.2 Terrapene triunguis | reverse complement strand
TGGCAATTAATTTGGTTTCCTTTGAGAATTGCTGGTTCATTCGTCCCTTTGGTGCTCCACAGAGGTCAGAGCATCCAAGTTAAGAGTTTCAGACTTTCTGGGACCGAATCTGATCACAGTTACAGCTGTGTAAAACCTGAGCAACTCCTGTGACATCCATGCACTTGCTCCTTGGTTGCGTACAGTTGTACATGTGGAGTAACCCCCACTGACTTCACTGGTGTTTTCCCCTCACTCACATCAGTGTAAATCCACTGCAGAGCTTCGATTTACTCCTAAATTACACCCGGGTGTGAACCTGGAGTAACCCCTATTGAATTTTCTGGAGTTTCTACTGACTTAGCCCAGTGTAAGTCAAAGGAACTATCTGGTCTCACTCTTCAATTGCACATTAGTGTAAATGTGGAGCAACCACACTGAAATAATTATCACTACCCGTGAGTTACAGCAGTGTAAACTTGTGGTAACTTCATTGAAGGCACTGGTGTTACTTCCCATTTACACGCTGGTGTAAACCTGATGGAGCTCCAGTGAAGTCAATGGCATTTCTCCCCAAGTTACACATGAGTGTAAAACTGGAGTAATTCCACCGTAGTCACTAGTCTTCCTCCCCAGTTGCTCCCTGGTGTAAATGTAGAATAGCTCTACTGAACCTCACTGGAGTTACTTCTTTTACACCAAGGAGAAGGGACCTCCCGGCCCAGCAGTGATCCGGCCCCAAGGAGAAGGGACGGATCATGCCGCAATAAAGCTAGGTACCATTATTTAGTAAGGACAGCATGGCCAAAGAGTGACATTATATATTTTCAGAGTTTAAAACAGGGAGCATACCTCCTCTTGCAGTCCAGCAGCAATTCAAGAGTTTCAAGAGCTTTTAAATGTCTTTTTCCTAAGCTGGGTTCTGTAACTTTTTGTGCGGACCAGACGGTCAATAGAACGCTGGAAGCAGGCATCTTCCAGTTTGGTCATTTTCTTTAAAACACGGTTGGGGTCTCCACTGAATTGCACAGGATTTATCAAGGTCACCCCTTGCATTAAATGTTCTTGGGTTAGGCACAGACATTGCATAGCATAACCTATGGCAATAACAGTGTTTAATAAGCTTTCCAAACGCACCACAGCACACAGGTCCCAGAGCTTGCAGTTGATATCCATTGAAGTCCAAGTCACACAGTCATTAAGCCGTTGGGCTGGCGCCTCTATGACACAGCCCTCACAATCTTCAAAAAGCTTTTCCCTAAGACAGCGATTAAGGGCAGCATGAACAGCAACGCGTACAATAGTCCGCATGACTTTTTTACGCTCATGACGTGGCACTGGCTCAGTTAGTTCTATGCCACGCCTCCTCCTAAACTCCTCATAGCCATCATCCTCAGAGTCCTCTTCAACAATTTGTATCGGCGTTGAGCAAAACCAAGGCGGGCCCGGTTCATCTTCACTGTCTGATGCAACGCTCTCCAGGGCCTCTAGAAAGGCATCGTTGAGGTGTTGAGAGATTTTCAGAACAAAAACAAGTGTAAGTTCCCACTGCTTCTCTTTAGAGTTACCCAACCCCTATTCCTAACCCCATTAGACCCCATCATCGACTGTCACTTCTTAATTAGTCATTTACCTGAGCGACGTCTTTTCCGTTCACCTTGTCTGCCAGTGACTCCATGAGCCATGTTCGCCTTTCTCCTCTGGGGGGTGGATGACGAGAGGCCACCACGCTCATCAGGCTGTCTCACAAGCAGTTGGGTTTCGGGCTTGGGTTCTGGCGTATCCATCAACTGCTGGGCCGAAGGGCTCCCAATAGCCACTCCCTCCTCCTCCTCGGACCCTTTGCTGATGTAGGGATCATCAGCAAAGGATGATCGATGGATGGTCGAAGGCTCTTGAGGCTAAAACAAAGTCTGAAGTTCTCATGGGGATGGTCAAGGAGTCCATGTTTTCTCTCAGCCTTTCCACGGTTTCTAAAACACACATTCTTGGTAAGAGATGGCCTCTTCTGCCTGGTGCTGGGACTTATGGGGTGATGGAGCTGCGCTCTGATTGGCAGAGGGCAGTGGGAGGAGTTTTTAGAGGGGTCATACAACCCTCTTCTGGACGGTTCATCCCGTCCCAGAACCTGTCCTATTTTGGTCAAATCTGCTCTAGGGGTGGTCCTCTGTGGCCGAAACCCATTGCAATTGGTAGAGGGAGGTGGGAGGAGTTCTTAGAGGGGTCACAGGACCCACTTCCGAAGGGGTCACTCCACCCCTGAACTCCCCCCAATTGGTCAAATCTCCTCTCGGGGCGGTCCTACAGGGGTGAAACCCATCCTCATTGGTAGAGGGTGGTGGGAGGAGTTCTTAGAGGGGTCACATGAGACACCTTGCTTCCAGTCATATGTCCAGCTTAACCCTGGAAGTAATACCCCGTGCGACATGACTTCCGGTGACTGATGGGCGGGGCTTAAGGGGTCAAGAGACGGTATTAACGTTTGATTGATGGTAGGGCCCTTATACTACTCATAAAAGAGATCGTGGAGAGTTTGAAGGTGGAGAACCGGGCCGAGATGGAGGAGAGGCTGAAGGAGCTGGATGAAGAAGTGACCTCTCATAGCGAGACCCTGTCCAGGGTCTGGGCGGGGTTGGATACCTTAGATCACATAGCCTTCCTCAGAGTGAGGCGGGATTTCATCTGCCAGGAGATGGGAACAATACTGGGAGCCGCTGCATGATGGAGCTGTGGGATGAGAGATTGTGTAATGGGGCTGGGAGCCAGGACTCCTGGGTTCTATCCCCAGCTCCAGGACAGCAGTGGGGTCTAGTGGGGCTGGGAGCCAGGACTCCTGGAGTCTCTGGGAGGGTAACAGGCTGTTGAGGCAGAAGCAGGTTAGGGGAGATGGGCAGGTGTATGATGCGAGGAACATGCAACAGAAGGGGTATGGAGGGAAAGCAGCTGGGGACAGGAGGGGTTGGATGAGGCAGGGGTGGG
>NW_020714916.1:0-1276 GCF_002925995.2 Terrapene triunguis | reverse complement strand
TGGTCTGGTCACATGTCCTTGCTGGGGCTTGGCTGAAACGTTTGCAGAAAGGCTAAGCTCTTCCATGGTCCATTGTCTTTGTTGACGAGCCATCGGCATTGTCTAGCATCTACATTGTTGTACCTGGAAGGCTAGTTGTGGGTGTTACCCAGAGTAAGCCCATTTGAAATACAGCTGCACAGTCAATATTCAGATACACAAATGATCCATGCATACAAATAGGATAATCATGTTCAGCAAATCATAACTTTTTCATAGACATCTCACATGACACATCTTGTACAAAATACATCACAATTATGTCATAATCCTACCACTATGATGAATATGGGGTGCAGTGTCACGGTCCTATCTTTAGCAGACACTGGGAGGGAGCCAAGACCCACCCCAGAGCTGGCTGCATCTCTGCAAGGTATCAATATCCAACAATTTTTCTTTTCTAGCCACTGTCCATGATGGGGCTGAGGTCACACCTATCACGTGGAACTGACGACCACCTGGGGTGCATCTGTGCGGCCGATCCCAGACCTCGGAGATTTGGAGCTGCCATATATTTTGAGGAGGAGATTTGGTGGAGGGTAAAGCCACCAGGATCTCTCTAGCCTGCCAGTGTGAGGGACAAGCCATGGAAATGTACCCGGATTGCCCAGCAGGCAGGACACCGGCATTTCATTGCGTGTTGCATGAGTAGCTGATTCTATCGAGTCTTTGGACGATATTGACCTGGTTACGAGGACATTTTCAAAGTGTATGAATCAAATAAACCAGAGCTCAGAACAGAACCCAGGAGTCCTGGCTCCCAGCCCCCCCTGCTCTAACCCACCAGCCCCCACTCCCCTCCCAGAACTGGGGAGAGAACCAGGAGTCCTGGCTCCCAGGCTTCATGGCTTGTTGTGGGGCAGTTTCAGGAAGGGGGGGGGCTGGAGTTGTTTGCTCAGACTGTCCCCCCAAATGACTTCACCATGACCCCCCCACATTGCCTGCACAGCCAGGGCAGCGGCCAGAGCCAATCACAGAGGTGCACGGTCATTTCCAGCCGCCCCGGAGAGGCGAGGGTTAATGAGGGGAGGGGGAGAAAGCAGATTGGTGCTGAGTCAGGGCTGGGGGGGGGCCAGGATGCAGGCACCTGGCAGCCACAGGCGGAATCGCTGAGTCAGCAAAGGAGGTGGGTCCTGCTGCAGTTGCAGCCTGGCCTCATTGCACTGCAGCCGGCTCCAGTGCCTCTGGGCTTGGGGGCAGAGAGAGGGCAGCCCAGCCCCGAGGAGAAGGGACGTCC
>NW_020714915.1:0-3031 GCF_002925995.2 Terrapene triunguis | reverse complement strand
AGGCCGTTATCCTTGTGACCCCATTGGCTGGCAGAAGTAGGTAGGCCATATGACGATGCTGCCCATGGGAACCAGCTGAGGTCACTCAATCAGGGTGAACTGCAAACAGAACAGGGCAGACAAACCCCAAAAGCTGGTGGATCTTCCAATACTTAGATTTCCCAACCAGCACAAAACAGCTTCTATAGCACCTCACTGGTTACTCAGAAGTCCAAACAACGCAGTTCCCCTAAAGTACCCAGCCTCAGGCCTCCGTCCAGATACACATGTCAAACATATGATGATAAATTCTGGAAATCTTAAGGTTCTTCTAATCCCAAAGGACCAAGCCCCAGACCCAGGTCCAATGATAACTTAGATCTTACCAAAAATACACGCTTATAGCCAATTCTTGTTAACTAAACTAAAATGTATTAAAAAAGAAAAGAGAGAGAGAGTTGGTTAAAAGATCGATATACAGACAGACTTGAATTCAATTCTTGAGGTTCAGATACATAGCAGAGATGAGCTTGTAGTTGCCAAAAGTCCTTTTAGAAATAGTCCATGGGTTATAGTCCAATGTCCATATTCAGGGTGACTCCAGTCAGTGACTGGGAATCTCAGTCCTTATGGCTTAAGGTTTCCCCCTCTTGAAACCCAAAGCAGATCTGAGATGAAGTAGGATCGTGTCCCAGGGTTTTTATACATTTCCTGCAGCCTTTTGGCCTGAGAACACAATAGGCCTAACACTCCTTCTTCCAAACATCCTGGCAATTAGCACAGGGTAATTTATCCATTAAACAGTTCAGATCCTGGTTACCACAACCTTCGAAGAGACATAGAGACAATAATACTATTTCCCTCAAGTGTCTTCCTAAATGTTAATATTCCTTTTTTGATCTTTGAATCAAAGCTATAGTGATAGACAAGACTTGTTTGCTTACATCCCAAGACCTGAGCAAACATCTCCCCTTCTATCTCTAACAATGCCGGCTGCATTTCAAAGCTCTATTCATTTACAGATCTTCCTAACCAGTCTCTAAAGTTCAGCCATCAGTCAGGTCAGTCTGTGAGTTAATTAACTCTTTCTGGCCCTGTCACTGAGATATTATATTACACTCATAATGTCACAGGCTATTATCCTTGCGACACCATTGGCTGATGGTGGTGGGTAGGCTATTGCCTTCATAACCCCATTGGCTGGCGGTGGTAGGCCGTTGTCCTAAAAAAACACAGTAGGGCCACTCACACCAACCCACAAGCTTCTCCACAGGGTCTGTGTGGGGCAGGGAGTCCAGGGGAAGGAGGCGGAGAAGCCGGACGAGGTGGAGGTGGAAGAGGAATTGAGAACCAGTGACAACGACACCAACAAATGCAAGAAAGAGGAGAAAGGGGAAGAGGACGAGGAAGACGAGGAACTTGAGGTGAAAGAGGAGGAAGAAGAGGAGGGGGCTGAGGAAGAAGAGGCTAAGGAAGAGGAAGATGATGGGGTGGTGCCTGTGGATCTGAATCTTGGGGAGTTTAAGGGACCCCTGAAGTTCTATGCCTGGAAGGAGCTACTGGGGATAGTCCATACCAGGTGAAGTGACCGTACTCGGCCTCTGTGCTGTAGGGAGCAGGGCGGGAGATCAGCAGGGGTCGCTGGAGGCTGAGGAGGAAGAGGCTAAGGAAGAGGAAGATGAGGGGGTGGTGCCTTTCCCATGGTATTGCTTTGCATGCCCCCAGTGTTGGAAAAAGCATCCCTGACTCTGCTCCCTACAGCACAGACCCCACTGCAGAGCTATGGGGCAATTGGGGTCAGCACTGACTGTGAGGAGAGAGCTCCCCCTACTGGTACTGCACCATGCTCCCTGCAACACAGCGCCCCCTCGTGTTGCCATGGGGCCAGTACTGACTTGGGGGAGAATATCTCTCTTTAATTGATGGGGAATCCCACTCCCCTGCTGCCGGTATGGGGCATATGAAACACAGCCCAGCCATTAATCCCTTCTTCTCCCTCTCTCCTCCCACAGTGCCAGCCTGCATCACCCTGGACTGCCACTCAGCCCACCCCAGCCTGGTCCTCATCAAGGAAGCCACCAGCATCAAGTTCAGCAATAACCCTACCCCCTAACCCTGATCCTAAACCCTAACCCTAACCCAAGCACTTCACAGCCAGCCCCTGTGTGGTGGGGCTAAAGGGCTGTGCGGGCGGCCGGCTCTACTGGGAGGTGCGAGTGGGCAACAGCCCCAACTGGGTGGTGGGCGCCACCCGGAGGTCTGTGAAACGCAAGAGACGTCTCAGCTTCCGGGCCAGGGAAGGGGTGTGGGCCATCGAGCGGCGAGGGGGGCAGCACCAGGCCCCGACGGACCCCCGCCTCGCCCTGTCCGTCTGCGGGAGGCTGGAGAAGGTGGGGATTTATCTGGACTTCAAAGGAGGCCAGTTGTCCTTCTACAACAGCTCCAGCTTGAGCCATCTGCACACCTTCCAGGACTCCTTCGCGGAGGAGTTAGTTCCCTTCCTGAGCACCCAGTCCAGCGAGCCCCTCTCCATGTGGGACCTGGATCTCTGATGCCCTTAGAGGGGAGAGGCTCCATGTCCCTTGCCCCATCACCCTGGGCCAGCCAGTCCCCCGACCCCGGGGCCTGATCGGAGCCACCTTGGTGCCATGGCCAAGTTGCCCCACATCGCCCTCTGCTGATGTGCCTGAGTCCTACACCTGGACGGATTCTTCTCTACTCAGTTCCTGAGGCCCGGGTAGTCTTGGCTTATCTGCCAATGACAGGGGGCCAGTTAACAGCAGGATCAGTGATGATGGCTTCAGGAACCCTTCCACAGAACCCGCCAACATCCCACCACCTTGTTTTATCCAACCCAACAGCCCTGGGATTCGAACCCGCAACCTAGAACAAAGGCAATTTTGGCCGTAAGTCGGTGACATCCTGACTTATCCGCTAGCTGGGGTGGTTCACACCAGCTGAACCTCTAGCTTGTTGCTGGTTCTTTGTTCTCAGCAGCCCCTGGGTGCATGGTCCGGCCATTTCCCCAGTGAGATGTAACCTTAAATAGGAA
>NW_020714914.1:0-2115 GCF_002925995.2 Terrapene triunguis | reverse complement strand
CCCACCCCAGCCTGCCTCTGGCTGCTTCCCAGCCCAGCCTTTAATTCTGCCACTTCAAGCCCCATGTGAACCCAGTGCCCCCATCCCCACATCAGAGCTTTCTGGGCTCCTCAGAGACAAGTCGAGACCCACATCAATGCTGATCACCACCAGCCACCTGTCGGTCCTGCCCCCACCCTGCACTTCGTCCCTCCCTGTCCCGCAACTGCAGGGGCTCCTCTCCCCTCCCAGGCCTTGTGTTCGGGGTGTGTGTGCGGACTGACCCATTGTTCATAGGGGGCGCAGGGAGTGGCTCATCAAGGGGGAGGGGGGGTGAAAAGGCCCATTGCTCTGGGCGGGGGAGTGGACTGGCCCATTGTTCATGATGGGAGAGGTGGATAGATTCACCGCTCATGGGGATGGGGGGGCTGGTTGGAGGTGGGAGCAGTCTGAACCATTGCTTGCAGGAGGGGGAGGAGTGGACTGATCCACTGCTAAGAGGGGAGTGGACTGACTGACCCCTTGTTCACAGGGGGGGGTGGGGGGAGTGGACTGACCCATTGTTCACAGGAGGGGAGTAGAGTAGAGGGGAATAGAGTGACCCAGGCTAGGAAAGAAAGCGAGAGAGAGAGAGACAGAGCAGAGCAATCCATTGCTCACAGGAGAGGAAGGGGGAGTGGACTGACCCATTACTCACAGGAGGGAAAGAGGGGAGAGAGGACTGACCTATTGCTCATCCTTGGAAGTGGACTGATCCATTGTTAACAGGAGGGGGTGGGAATGGATTGACCCATTGTGAGGGGAGTGAGAGCAGTCTGACCCATTGCTCCCAGTGGGGTGGGGGGAGTGGACTGACCCATTCCTGGAACTGTCAGGCTCTTTCTGCTCCCTCCTCCCCTACCTGAAAACTCCTCTTGGCTGTCGGGGGAGTGGGGCGGGGGAAGGTAGTATGCTCTGCCTGTCATCTGCAGCAGCTCTGATTGGCTGCCTGTTCCTGGGAGGCAGGGATTTGGGGAAGGGCAGCCAATGGGAAGGGCTGAAATTCCCAGGCGGGAGCTGGGACTGAAATCCCACTGCTGGGTGGGGAATCTTGATGGGGTGGCAGCAGGTCTCCCCTCCAACTGGTAACCCGGGATCTCTGCTGCCCAGGAACAGCTGAAGGCGTCTCTGCAGCACCTGCAGGAAGGTCTCATGAGGCTGACGTGGAGCCAGTGCCACCAGCAGGAGAATATAACAGTGCTGCAGGTAGGAGGCGGGATACCAGGCTAGATGGGCACATGGGCTTGTTCCAGGGAGGGAAGGACTGCTGGGTTCTATCCCCAGCTCTGGGAGGGGAGTGGGGTCTAGTGGTCGGGGGGGGGGGGGGGGCTGGGAGCCAGGAATCCTGGGTTCTATTGTCAGCTCTGCAATAGGCCTTGGTGTAGAAGTGGGTCTGGTTCCTGACGGATCAGACACACACTCAGGTCTCCATCCTTCCCCGCCCCGCCTCGCCTAGAGCTGCTCCGAGTTACTGTTGGACCACATCTCGGGGGAGTTTGAGAAGATGCGCCGGCTGCTGAGTCTGCGGGAGCTGGGCCTGAAGGAGGCACTGGAACGGCAGCGGAAGAAGAACCTGGCGCAGATGGAAGAGAAGCTCCAGGAGCTGAATGGGAAAGTGGCCTCCTGGACCGAGACCCTCTCCAGGGTATGCGTCGGGCTGGAGCGTAAGGACAACATTGGCTTCCTCAAGGTGAGGGGAAGGGCCAGACCTTGGTGGGGGGAGGGTTGGGAGGGGGCAGGGAAGGCTGGAGGGGGACAGAGCTAGCATGGGGGACAGGTTATGGCTTTGGAGGGGGCAGGGGAGAAGAGGTGGGGTTTGGGTGCCAGCAGAGATGGGTCAATTAGGGGTTGATCGGACTGCAAGGGAACAGAGATGGGGATGGGGACCAAAACTTGGTCCAGAGAGGAAATAATCATCCTATTGACTGGGGTGAGGCAGCAGTTATGGGGCTGAGGAGCAGAGTTTTGCCCATGGACAAAGGTGGGGGGAGGCGGAGGTAGCTCCTCTGGGGATTGACTCATTCCCATCCCTTTTCTCCTCTCATCCAGGATGCCAAGGAGCTGATGGAGAGGTGAGTATCTTTGGGGTTTGTCCCT
>NW_020714913.1:0-12790 GCF_002925995.2 Terrapene triunguis | reverse complement strand
CCTGGGAGGGGGAAGCCCCCCCAGCAACACCTGACCCCGTCCCTGGCAGAGGAAGCCCGCCCCAACCCCATCCCGGCAGAAGCTGCGGGCACCAGGGAAAGCCCCCCGATCTCGCTCTCCAGCAGAAGCACCGGGCGGGCAGGGCAGGAGAAACTCCAGCACCCCAACCCTGGTCCCCTGAAGAACCGCAGGGGTGGCGGGGGAAGCGGTGGCGTGGGGACCGAGCTTCTCCCGTCTTGGGGTCACCAGGGGATGGGGGTGACCAGAAAGGAGCAAATGGGCTGTGGGACTGGCGGGGGACCCCTGGATGGAACGGGGGGGTGGTCCCAGGGAAGGGGCAGAAAGGGGTGGGGCTATGGGCGGGGCCGCAAGTGGAAGGGTTGGGGAGAGGCCCCCCACCTGCTGTGGCCCAGGGCCCTGGGAAACCTTAATCCACCTCTGGATTCATGAGAAGAACTTTAGTTCCACATGCAAAACTACTGAGCAAAAAATAAACCCATCCCTTTGCTAAAGATAAAATTTTATGTCTAATAAACACACACACACACAATTCAAAACGATGACTTGTACAGCATCTGCAGCTTCTTCCCTTTGAGCACATGAAGGATTTTTTATTACTATATACAGGACTAATTGTGATTGCTTTAGTGCTCAGTCAGTGCTGACCTACGAACCAGACTTTCACAAGGCCTATAGCTTGCTCATGTACTAGACTCCTATGATCCTCTATGGTCATGCTAAGAAGGGAAAATACAAGCTTGCTAAACTTAAGATATAGTGACCTTTTAACACAGTGTCCTGCTTTTGTTAATGAGCAAGTAATGTCTTAAAACACAACAGACAGGAATAAATAAAATATCAAAGTAATGAGTAACCAAACAGTTGTCTGATCATGTGCTTGAAAATGTATGAAATGTACCAGACAAATATGTATTTTCATCCTTGATATGGAAAGAGGAACTAATGGGATTGTAACCAACCTTACTATAAATATTGGCAAGGGATAAGCAATTATCAGGACCAAGACAAGACTGCGATTAGTTTGTCATCGCTGTAGTGTTGCTTCTGCGGATATTGGTAACCATGACTGATACCTATTTCCATCATGCACTGTTTTAATGTCTCATCTTCTAATACATTAAATCACTGACTTATCCACATTTTTTAAAATTCCTTCATAAATTTAATCTGTATTAATGATTGGCTATTGATTAATAAATGGCTACTGGATACTGATTAATTATTGATTACTGGATTATTGGAAACTCTGTTCTTCATCCAGGAGGTGCCAACCACCCTCAAATTCCACTGACCATTATCAGAGTTGCGGGTCGCCTTGTGATAGTAATTTAGTGGCATGCACAGTACTGCACACACTCCCACGAGGGCCAAATTACAGCTACTGAGGACCACTACTTTGCATTTCCTGACTTTCATGCATGTTTGATTATTTTTATATTAAACACTAATTTTCCAAAAGGAAAAAAAGTTCATTTTATTTCAATGTGAGCTTTAAATGGATTGTCAAACTGACACACAATCAGCTACAGTAACATCACTTTGCACTTATAGTGTGATTTGCATCTAAGTCCTTTCCTTACCAATCACAAAGGCTATATTTCTGCATTACCATAATCAGGCGAGTCTGCAGACTTATACATGTTCCTATGTCACAGATAGTGTTGGAGCACCACCACCCCACTAGGTTTTTAAAAACACCAGTAAAAAGTCACATGCTGCACTTGTGAGATGCTGTTTTCAACTGCTTTAACTCTTAAATTACATCAAAGGCACTTTTCCTCATCCAGGATTAAATCCGTGGCAAGTTTGCCGTTTTAAAATCATTTTAAAATCCCTATGTGAGGTATCTGAGCAACAAAAAGGGCCTGAAAATTAACACTAATACTTTGCTCCCTAGAGTAAAGGTACTATATAAGGGCACAGAGTACTTCATGAACATTAAGCCTCACAACAACCCATTGAGGTAGCTTTTATACCCATTTTACAGAGGGACAGAAAACAGCACAGTGAGGTTTGAATCCTACATTTGCAAGTGTTCACTGATCTGGATGGCTTCAGTTTTGGGGCTAAATAGCCAAGCATCTACTAATTTTGGGTGCTTTAACTTGGGACACTGGAAAATCCAACCTCCTTCTTCAACCTGAGGCACCCAAAAAAGAAAAATCAGCAGACACTTGAAAGTTTAAGCCTAAATGACTTGTCCAAGGAAAAACAGCTGGGAATAGAACCCAGGAATCCTACTGTAACCACTAGACATCACTGTAATTTTCCCAGTCCAATACGTCTCTCTCACATACACACAAGTCCCCTTATGGGCTGAGAATAAACCTGGAATGTTGCAGCCCAAAAGGTAGTTATTTCAGACATCGTCCTTGCCTGAAAAATGGGAGTTCTGATGAAAGTGCCTCATTAACCTGAAGTAGAGAGCTGCCACTGCAACAGCATCAGCGCAGATTTCCCCAAAACAAAGTTGCATGGCATTTCCCTTCTCTCTAGAAATCCTTAAAGCTAAAGAGCCTATTACTATAAATGTAGCCTAGTGGACAGCACAGTGGAGTGGCTCTCAAGAAATCTGGGTTCTATTCCCAGCTCTGGCCTGCTGGGTGGCCTTGGGCAACCCACTTCGGGTCTCTGTGCCTCAGTTTCCCTATCTGTAAAAAGACAGTGATAGTGACTCTGACATCCTTTGTCAAGCACTTTGAGATCTACTGATGAAAAGTGCTGCA
Source organism: Terrapene triunguis (assembly GCF_002925995.2). NCBI lineage: Eukaryota > Metazoa > Chordata > Testudines > Emydidae > Terrapene > Terrapene triunguis. Next base: position 10,043 of record NW_020714913.1, on the reverse strand, counting down.
TAAGAGCTACGTGTGGTTATCACAGTTTGCAACTACAGTGTGTCAATTGGAACATTTAGTTCTCCATCCCACTCCATCTTAGCCATCAGCTTCTGACTCCATTGGGCTTCTGGGATTTTCTTCTGCTCCAGTTATTTGGGGCCTACTTTGGTGAAGAGGAAAGTTTTATAGTGTACCCTGAATATGGCAAGGGCTGGACTTGTCCTGCTCTCCTTCAGGAGGATGTACCTGTGTTTTATACAATAAAAACGCTAGCCATGCATTATAGACAGCTAGCATATCTTGATACAAGACATTCGCACTGGCTGCAAGGGTGTGACGCCTCCTGCACTTTGCTTAGCTCCTGAAACTGCCCCTCTCTCACACAAATACCCTCCAGCGGGAGAGTATAACCTATTAATATGGCTAGTCACCTCATTGCTCCCAGATTTACAGACTGACTATGTCAAATGCTGCTAGGTTTACACAAACCATCTTTTCCCTATGTTTACAACACCGTGTGCTTGTTGAAATTGCTCATTTCAGAGTGGGTTTGAACTTAAAGAAGAGAAGCCATGCTGGGATGGCCAGAGACAGTCAACATTAAGAAACACATCTATAGCCCTACCACCCACCACATTCTCCAGCCCTTGGGAAGGACAACCAATTGCTGAAGCGCATACCTGCAGAAAGAACAAGTGCTGTGTGATCTCCTGAACCAGCTCCTCCTCCGCATTCTCAGGGTAAAATTTGGCAAGGAAGTGAAAAGTGACCGGCTCCTCTGTTGGAACGTCATGATCCAGAACCTGCAGGATTTGACAATCAATCAGTGACTCCAACCTCCCCAACACCATTGTCTCTTACAGCCTAGACACAGGTGCCAAACTTCTACTTCCCCTCAAACTGCAGTACCCCCTCTCCAGGTTTTCCAGTCACCTGGTTAATATGATGAAATCTGGGAAGTTCAGGAAGCATTGCCCCACAGGCTTGTAAGAAGTTTGCAATTTCTACATATTTATAAAACAAACTCAAAGCAGAAACAAATCATCCTGCATGCCATGGGGTGCAATTTTTCATCAGGCAGAGGATTCATTTTTCTTCTTCCCTGCTGAGCACATACAGGGTTCTACCAACACACACAAATCTTTCTTCAAAAAATGCAGTTTCCTGCTACAAAGACAACTGGTGAGCCCGGAATTTGCTTCCATATTTTTTCTTAGGCAGAGAGATCCTACAATCCTAACTTCTGTTCACGGAACTAAATATCTTGTGTTTTGAAACACAGGCTCAACTGGACCCTTGTTTCAATACTGCTCAAGAAAGGTTCCTCTCAGACACCAGAAGGAAGAATACCCGGGGGGTGGGAGGGGAGGCCATACAGGATTATTCCCTATTGTACATTTTCTACTGGTTTGCCCAGTTTAGTTTTAAATCATACAAGCAAAGGAAATGATGGTTCCATTAGGAGACTATTCAACAGCCGAGAGGATCACACTGTTGGGAAGTATTCCTTTCCTTAACTTCATCTCCCATATACGTTCGCTATTGTCTCTCCTTCCTAGGCACTTCCATACCTCAAACACTGGCAGACTGTTAGTAAAGAAATGTCATCCTTCAGCCTCACTTTTACACTATTTGCACGGTATATTTTGGAAAGCTACCGTTTCTAAAGAGTCTGCCCTTCATGTACACATGGGGACTCTCCAAATAGGATATTAGATGCTATTTACACTACAATCATCTTAGGGGTATGGTTATAACATGGTTGTCCCTTGAAACAGCTAACGCACCAGTTTTATAGCGTAGAAGGGACCTTGTATGTATAGTCTAAGGCTTTGTGATGGTTCAGGGATAGACTAAAGGTCCGACCTAACACTAACTGTGCTGGAGGACAATCATATTGTATTTGGATCTCCTGACTAATGTATCTATAGATCAGCCAAAGCCTAGTTCTGCTCCTGGTGCACCCCCAGAATTCCCACTGATGCATCTCCGAGTTTCATGCACGGACAGACAGGGAAAGATCTACCCTCCCACCCCACCACACACATCCCCTAAAAGGAAAGTCCTATTCCAACCTTCTTGTCCATTTTGAGCCAGGCCACGGTATCCTTGATCGTGTACTGAAGTCCAAAGAACCAGGTTTCTCGGAGTCCTAGTGTCCTGCACACCAAGTCAAACAAATCTTTCCCTTTCCACTTCACCTGCAGCAAGAGAGCAAACAGCAAATGGCATTTTAAAAATTGAATTATAGCCCCACCCCACACTTTTCCATTCAGCCACATCAAATTCACTTTCTCCTGCATGTGTGCTTGCCCTCCCCCACTACTCCCACTGTCATGCCTGGTAATGCAGATACAGCACTAGGAATGCCAATGTTCTCCTATTGCAATCACACTGTACACTAAATCCCCCCATAGAATGCAGACAGCAGATCGGCAATTTTACCCTGCACTGCATGGAAGGGTGGTTTTACTCTGGAAATAGACCACAAACATGACTTTATGGCAGTCTCATATTGAGCATGTCTTGGTGAAACCATATCAAATTGGTTCAGTTTAGAAGAAAGAAGTCAGTTTCTCTTACTGCCAATGCACCAAACCTCACCTGGGATCTGAAAAATCTGAGTTCTTTTTGATGCCCGCATCACCATCAGCGGTCAATATTCAGCATGCAAAATTCTGCCCTTAATTGCACATGTGCAACCTCAATGTCTTCAAATCCTGTTCCCAGCTATCCCTAGACTCAATTCAATGTCTTCTATCGGGTTTCACAGATGACACAGAGCAGAATCTGGTCCTGCAACTGGAACTTAAACAATTTCTAATGATGATGCACAAACAAGAGTAGACCATCTTATTCTCCCAGAGCCATTAGTTCTGCAGGACTGACAGGAATAAAAAGTAACAAAAGCCTCATTTTTATCACTGAAGTCTGCAGCTCTGTTCTAGACACACAAGGAGCAGCTATGGTGTAACAAAGGGCTATTTTTACACAGAGTACAACCACACTTTACATTGGAGACATTTGGTAATAAAAAGTAACAGCTGGAGCTGAGAAAACTGGTCCAGGCCACAAGCCATGACCTTCCAACAGTTCCACAGTTGCCTCGGCCTTGTTAAAGTTTGATTTAAAAAAATGAAAGTGGGGGGGGGGAAGGAAGATGAAGAGGGATATAAAACAGGAGATCCTATATTCCAAAGCCACTTCGCTTTTCCACCTGCATGGATGGAAACACTGCTGGACAGGGACATATGGCCATTTTTCCAAAGCCCTAGGGCAGAAGAATCTCAGCACACCTCCCTGTCACTGCTGCTCAATCTTAGTACCACCTGGACAGCTTCAATATTAATGCTAAAGAACAGCAGAGATTGTGCTTCACCGTACCAGCTGCTGTCACACATTGCCACCTTGTGGGTAATGCAGTCAAGGAATATGTAGTCCCTTTCATTACTCCACAGCCGTTTTGAGTCAAAAGGAACAGATCAGAACTCCTTCCTCCACCCAACACATGCACAAATGTTACCAGAAAATTCTGAAGAACAGAAGAATGCAAATGCTCAAATAAAAACAAATCGAATGTCAGAGAGCATCTCTGTGATTCACATAAGACACAATCTAAACAGTGAGGATGAAAGCACCCAGGGTTGATTTTCCAGTGTTGCCATTAGAATGCCCTAATTCCAGGGGTTCAAACGCACCCACTGCAATGGGATACAACTTGGTGTATGAGGGCTCAGCCTAGGAGGGAGTTTTTTCTGGCCAGTTTTTTCAAGGGGAGTTTAATCTGGGGTTTTAAGCAAAATACAGAGAGAGAGAAAAAGATTTAAGATGCTATTTTGCGCTTCTAAAATTCAGAACACAGATTTGGGTTGCCAACATTTTTAGCAAGAGGTTATTTCCTAACTAGGACTAAATTGCTTTGCGTAAAACAGCATAAGCAATTTTTTTAAAAGGCCATCTTTATGGCTATTGTTTTAAAGGACCAATTAATGTTTACGTGCAGACATTTATCCACCATAGATGGAAAAGAAAGCGTTCTCAAATTCAGGTTACTGCGCATTGCCATTGGGAGGCTTTCAACCACAGATGCAATTTGTACTCTATGGAATCAATGTTTTGAAACTCCAGCTGTGCTTTAGACTGCAATCTACACTGAGGCACCCCAGCTGGAGTTTAAACCAGCCTGCAGACTACAAATGATCTGCAGTTACATAACTTTGTGCAAAAACCTATGTTAAAATTCTCAACTACAAACACTGAGTTAACTTAACACAAGTAAGGCAATTCAAAGATTCTCTCCTCTCCAGAAAGAGGTCTATGGTTAGTTTAAAATATCAGCGGTCAGCCTTTAACTGAAATCTGTGTTTTCTCTCCACAAATGTAATTTCGCCCTTTGTGTATAAAGTATTTTGAATGACTGTTTATGCTATTAAGTTTTAGGCCTTAACGCACACATGTAATGACAGAGTTATGGTTGCTGTGGGAACCATACGTTTTACTGTGGTGTTAAAATTCCAACCACATCATATTAGCATACTCCCCCCCACACACACTTTAATTGAAAATAAAAGTTGAATAGGAATCCAGTTTATTTCAACATACATGACTGAATTCCTCACCTTTGTATTTATAATTAAGGCTACGATTTAATCATGGGTATTTTTACTAAAAAGTTATGGACAGGTCACGGGCAAGAAACAAAAAAATCACAGCCCGCGACCTGACCATAAATATCCCTGACTGAATCTTAGGGGCGGGGACACCAACAGCCCTGGGGGTGGTCGCAGGGACCAACTGTCCAGGACCGCCAGAGCAGCGACCAGTGCAGCTGGCCTGGGGGCTGGGGCCACTCCAGCAGCAGCTGGTGTGGCTGGCTGCGGGGCCCCCGGAGAGGCTGACTGCAGAGCCGCTTCAGCAGCAGCAGCCCGTGTGGCTGTTCCCAGGACCACCCAAGCAGCTGGCCCTGGGGTCAGCCACACTGGCCGCTGCCGAAGTCACCGAGGTTGCAGGAAGTCATGGAATCTGTGACTTCCTGCAACCTCCATGACAAACACCGTGCCCTACTTATAACACTTTGCATTTAGACAGCATGAACTCCAAGTGTTTTACAGACATTCCTAATCTAAACGCCCAGCACCCTATTAGATAGACAAGTATCAGTAACCCCCATTTTACAAGCAAAGAACATAAAAAGGCACAGAGAGGCGAAATAACTTGTCCTGGTTACACAGAGAGCCTGTGACACAGTCAGGAATAAAACTCAAGACTTCTTGACTCTCTGACCTGTGCTTTACAACACCATTCCCCCCACTTATATTAATCATGGGACATTTTAGCATAAAGGATCATCTTTTAGAAAGTTCTGAGTGCCTGAAAGCAAGGTTTATAATGAACATTCTCCATCTCGGTCATGAACTAGAATGGTTGCTGTAATAAAAGCTAAATCCCCAAATGAAAACTACGTTAGATGAGTGACCTTAAACTAACAGCAATGGCTCTGCTCCTGTCCAGGCACAACGGGGTTTGGGACCACCATGCTCCTTCAATGTCACTGTTGAGCCAGAGCCTTCAAAAAGAACGATCTTGCATTTGTGGTCTCATATTATCCCACTGACTTTATCTTCACATGATTTGTTAGCTATATTTGCGAGTCTTGGGGGAATAGTGGATGAACTACTCTATAAACAGGGCTAAGTGCTGCAAAGCTATTATTTTGTGGGGCTGGAATTTATTTTCTTTACTAAGTGCAGAGTGCTTGTAATTTATCAGCACAGATTGTGTTAAGTAAACAGCACTAAGCACTTAAAAACTCAGCAGTTGGTTGCTGGAATACGGCACTTCCAGCATCGGTTATTCACATGATCAGATTTGGGATCTATTAACAGGGGGTACATTACCTATTAACCTGCACCAGGAGTCATATGCAATTGGCAGGCAGCCAAAGCATCACTCTGATATTACCAACATACATTGTATTGCATCCTTACTATAAGTGTCACAACTGCTTCTTAGGCAATTACAGCCTACATAGCAGCTGCAAATATGAGCAGAGAGGTTGGTTGAGCTTCCATAAATACTGCAGGGTAAATGGTAGGGAGGCCACATTTTAGTGAAAACACACACAAGGAGAGGATCCAGTTGCTGTGAGAGAAAGTTCATGTATGGATCTACTCTGCAAAATGATAATAAGGCAGGCACTGTGCTGTTCCATGTTTTTTGTTTCAATGACTCCAGATCAAATTCACTCAATTCACAAGGAAAAATGGGTTTTCTAACTACTAGCCCTGCAAACTCTGCCATCCGAGAGTCAAGCTGAGTTCTTACCTTCTGGAGCTTCATTAGGAAAACAGTTCTGCAGGCCAAATTCGGCTCTCAGTCACACTTGTGCAACACCACTGTCACCACTGGGATTGCACAGGTTTAACCAAGAGCACAACTGGAATGTAACTGATGATACATGAGCCACAACAGAATCCAGCTCGCTCCCTTGTAGCTGTGTTGGCTCAGTAGAGTGAACAGGAGTCAAATATTACTTTTGTGACTAAAGTAAGCAGGTATGGCCCCAAATATGAAACAGGGATAAGACCTGTTATATAAGAAGGAACTACTTATTCAGTCACTTGTTAGAATCAAATTGTAGGGGTCAAACAGTCAGTTGAAAGTGTGACTTTGAAGAGATTATTCGAGTCTGTAGAACAAACATTTGTTTGTACTACTTTACTTAGTGACTAATGCAGAAAATGGATCCTCAGTCAAGCAGGTCACTTTATTTACGCACCGAGATTCTACTGAGCCCCGTACCATTCCTAAAGGACACAGTCCTGGCCCGGTGAGCGTACAGTCTAAAAAGACAAAGATCAGACACAGAGGAGTGAAACAGAGTCCCAGAGAATAGCACTAACTCTTAACATGACACACTTGTGTTTATGGGTCTCGTGGATCAAGTGAGCTTTGAGGACAGATTTGAATGAAAAGAAGATGGGCACCTATCATGCTGGAATAAGGAGGATGATCCAGGTGTAGGGAGCAGAATAAAATAGAAGTGACAAGGGGAGGGGAGAGTAAGCAGGTTTCACTAGCAAAACTGAAAGTAATGGGAATGAGTGGAGTAAGTAGGTTGAAGTGGAGAAAAATTAGACTGGCTGAACATTGCTAGCTGTGCTTTTTAAAACAGCAAGGTGCATCAAATAATAGGTAGTAAAATGGAGGGTGCATCAAACAACAGGTGGTAATAAGAGAGACAGATACATCCACCCCCTGGCCCATAGGGAGATGTCCAAATGACTCCCAAGGCATCTTATAAATCCAAATGAGGCATACCCAAGGCAGCTTGCTATGGGGTGTACTCCCCTCTCATTGGGAATTTTAAACCATAGCAGCAGTAGGAAAAAAAGACCACAATATAGTTGGATTTAAAATTTTCTGAGAGCAGACAGGGAATAAAAATATTCAATATTTTTCAAATTCTTTTTTAATGAACAGATGTCAAATCCTTGAAACTGCCACTTACTAAGTCACAAGAGGCAGCTGTTAAAGTTATTTTTATTTACTAATGTTGTAGGACAACTTGATAATGAGATTTTAATTAAACTCTATTTCAGTTAACCACCAAGGAGGTTGAAAATGCACTAAGGCACATCAACCCAGATGGTGCAGTTGAGCGTATATCTCAGCATCTGCCCGGGATCTAGAGAGGAGGGGGTGATGGTGGAAGCTCTATCCAGGTAACAGTGGGTACCTTAGGGGAAAGGAGCCAGAAGAGATGTTGAAAATTATAACAGACCTCCTAGCCTGAGGGTGTTTACCACCATTTAACACTTGAGTTTGTAATTTGGGAGTGAGATAATCAGATAGCAACAGTAACTGGGATGGCTCTCTCCCACCCTGGATGTGTCCAGGAGTTATGCACCTGTCAGGTCCACATCTCAGTTCTGCAATCTGTGCCTTTGTCGCCTTGACATTAGAGAACAATAATGTGCTCTACAAGGAGGGGCACCTGAAATCCATTTGGAGACAGAAACAGGTGCAGAATGCAACTACCTGAACATAATACCGGTACTCTGTGATTTGCATTGGCTGCCAACTGGTTTCTGGGTGGAGTTTAAGGAGAAAGCACCCAATCCCTCACTAACACTGATATACTATTGCCATGTTTCATAATCAATGGGTCACAATCCCTGGGGGTAGGTCGCAAAAGGCAATCAGAGGGGGTTGCAAGGCACTGAAGATGTTATTACAGTTCTAAAGCAAAGAAAATAAAATTTCTGGAATAACTTCACGAGGGCCAAAACCTTCAAAGTTGGTGAGGTCAAATATAGTTATAGTTGATTTCCAGGTCAAGTATTCTCTGGCAACTGCTACATACACACATTATATAAGCTTACCAAGGATAACATGGTTACAATTTTATTCTTACATTTGTAGCAATTGTAAGGGTATCGTGAAAATTTCTGAGTTTGAATAAGGGATCGCCAACCTGAAATGGTCAAGAAACCCTCTACTACTGTATTGAGTTCAGGAGTTACTCCTGACTGACAAAGGTGTATGACAGAAGAATTGGTATCACAATTTTTGCCTACAAAGGCCATAACAGATTGGCGCCTGCCTTTCCAAGAAATCTCCATGCACTGTACTGCCATAGTTGAGACCAGCAGACACACTCAAGCTGAAGGCGGCTCACCATATAACTAAGAAGGGGGCTGCCGGCAGGTCTTTCCTCCTGAAGGCAATGTCAATTGAGCAAATTTGGGCAGGGAATTACACACCTGATAGGCACTCTGCAAAACCCATCAATGTTCTTGGGCTTTAGGAGAGGGCAGAAATGTTTGGAAGGAACGTAGCTTTTGGGGAGGTGGGGCTCTTCTGTTACCAACTGTATTTGTGGGGGAGGTATCAGTTGTTGATTTTTGGGGGCGGAATGATTGCGTTTTCAGCGAAAGCCCAGAATATTTTGATTTATGTAAAGCACCTAAGAATGGAAAGCTCTTAACTTCATAGGATCTCAGCAATCCATTCCCCAGTATTTATGATACTACGCAGTAAAGGCACAGTTGCAGATTTATGTTTTTGCTCCTCTATATTATTCATATTGAGCATAAAAGCGTACTGGGCATTTACACATATTGTAATATTAATACAGATAGACAGACAGACAGACAGGGGAGCACAAAGAAACAATGAGACATTGTCATACACTGTGAAACAGAACTTAGATTACTAAAACATCTCATATGTCTTGTCTTATACTTTGATTGTAAGCTCTTTGGGGCAGGGACAGTCATTTTGCTCAGTGTCTGTACAGCGTCTAGCACAATGGGGGCCTGGCCCATGCCTGGAACTTCTAGCCACTACAATAATAAAAATAATAAAATAGTAATAGGATAAACAGCTTTTAGATAAATGCTGTTTGTTAGTTGTGATGCAGTGCTTTCTGGAAGCGAGATAAGCCATCGGTAAAGTTAGTTCCTTGTCCAAATTGCTCAGACTGAGGCTACTTGTACATTACCGCGGTAAGTCAACCTACGCTACCCAACTTCAGCTACATGAATAACATAGCTGGAGTCGACGTACCTTAGATAGAGTACCGCGGGGGTCTACAGGAGAAACTCTCCCATCGACTTACCTTACTCTTCTCGTCGGGGGCAGAGTACAGGGGTCGACTGGAGAGCGATCTGCTGTCGATTTGGCGGGTCTTCACTAGACCCGCTAAATCGACCGCTGGTGGATCGATCTCAGAGCATCGATCCCGGCTATAGTGTAGACCTCCCCTGAATCTCCTAGGCTGCTGCCTGTAGGATGCCACTGCAAGCAAAACAAGAGCATTATATAGTATTAAAAATACACACACAACCAGATAGACATTCTTTTTTGAGGTCAAAATTCATCTATCTTAAAAATAAAGACAGTCTGTCAGATCCACAGAAACTGTCATGGTTTATAGGGAATTAGAGGACTGTGGGAGAAAAGGTAGGATTTGAAAAAAAAAAATTGGGAGAAGAAGATGGTTATGGGGCATACAGGATCAGAGAGGGCTGTCCGTTCATAGGGGACAGTAGAAAGGA
>NW_020714912.1:0-5505 GCF_002925995.2 Terrapene triunguis | reverse complement strand
AGGCAGATGTCTCTGATAAACTAATTCCCAAATCACACAACCTGTTAGAATTCAATTGGCATTGTGTTCTTTTTTTGGTGTGCACACCTCCACATTGCATCACCAGAAAGTTCAAATTAAAATAGAAGCCTCCACCCTGCATTTCCTGTATATTAAAAAAAAAAAAAAAAAAAAAATTCAGCAGCTTCCAATTGGCACCCACCTCCCAAACATTCTCAGAGCATCATAAGAGCACTGGGCAATCACACATTGATTTGGCAGTTGGTATTTCAGTTACTTCCCTGACTGCAAAGTGAATTTCAGTGAAGGGTTTGGTTTTTTTCCCTCTCCTACCTTTTAAAGAGAACATTTACTGCTGCTGACAACCATATGTTTTTCCCTGAGCTGTTAACTTGCCAGCTATTTGTTGAAGCTCAGCTGCATTAAGAGAGCTCATTGTTACTATCGGTATTGTTACATCACTGTCAAATTGCTGTCATTTGGTATTTATCTACAGGTGGGGAGGGATGTACACAACTTTGAGTATTGTGCATTTACTCATCTGCATCACTTTTTAGCACTAAGAATCAAATTCTGCCCTGATTTACACCCTCATCCCTTCCTATGCAACACCCATGAAGTCAATTTGGCCCCACAAATTGCCAGAAAGAGAACCCTGGTTTACTACTGGGTTGAAACATAGGTGTCATGGCTCAGCTAAGTAGCGCTCAACATCCTGCTAAGGAATCTTACTACAAATACCACACCATACAGTGCCAGCGTTGGGCCCTGTCTACTGAAAAGTCAACTGAACAGCTTTACAACCAATAAAGAATTAGTTTAAGCCCCAGACCAGGATGCAAGTTTAGAGACTGACAAATACATTTAGTCTAAACTTGCATCTTGTTGGTTTGGAAGCTTAAATTATTTCTCTATATTGGTTGCAAACCTTTTCAGTTCACTTTTAATATAAGACCCACAAAGCTCCTGCTGTCAAAGTATTAAAGTCAGGGAACCAGCTGGGGCAGCAGCTAAATCTCCGCAGAGTAAAAATTCGAAGAGGAGTTTTGGGTCTAAGATCCCAGGCCTTACAGAAGGGGTTGAATGGAGAACCCACCCTACTGGAAGGACAGTCACCCTACCAGATGTGGAAGTAGTGACACAAATAGCAGACAACTCTGCAGAGAAAAGGAGAAAGTGGGGTAGGGAAGGAGACACACAAGTGAAGAGCAAAAAAAAAAATATGGGGTCCCTAGCCAGCCACAAAATCAGATGGGGAGAAAGAACACCCCAAAAAAGCATGGAAAGATGCAAGTAACTTCAGAGAGAAACAGCAGAACTAAAATTCATTTGCAAATTCAACACCATTAATCTGGGCTTGAATAGGGACTGGGAGTGGCTGGCTCATTACAGAAGAAGCTTTTCCTCTCCTGGAATTGACACCTCCTCATCTATTATTGGGAGTGGACTACATCCACCCTGATTGAATTGGCCCTGTCAACACTGGTTCTCCACTTGCGAAGTAACTCCCTGCTCTCCATGTGTCAGTATAAAATGCCTGCATCTGTAACTTTCACTCTATGCATCCGAAGAAGTGAGGTTTTTACTCACGAAAGCTTATGCCCAAATAAATCTGTTAGTCTTTAAGGTGCCACCAGACTCCTTGTTGTTTTTATGGAAAGATGCAATTTCCTTCCTAAATGAATTTGATCATCTCACAATGGCACGCAAGGACAGGAATTCAGATACAGCAGCAGGAATCAGGGATATTACAGTACCTCATCTGGGAGTTTCACCTACTGACAGAACTGCATTAGTATTGCTAGATTACTTTAACAGCTTACATCATGACTAAGGATAAGATTATGTCACGGATGTGATGGATTCTGTGAGTTCCAGAGACCTCTGTGACATTTTCCACTTCAGCCCCAGGAGCGGTGGGGCTGGAGGTATCAGCCAGTGGGGACCCTGGAGCTCTGAGCCACCACAGGCGGTGGGGGGAGCCAGAGCCCTCAGCTGCTGTGAGCAGCAGGAGGATCCCAGAGCTCTGAGCCACTGGGATTGCAGCACAGGCACCGGCGCTGTCAGCTGCTGCAGTGCAGGTGCTGGACTCCCTTCTCCCACAGCAGAGCTTGAACTCTTTCCCGGCCTCCGTGGGGCTCAGACTTCAGCCCTCTCCCCATCAGCCCCTCCCCCATTATTTTTAATAAAAGTCACAGACAGATCACAGTTGCCCGCAACCTGTCCGTAACTTTTACTAAAAATAACTGTGACAAAATCTTAACCTTAATCATGACACAGTGCTAACTGTACTGGAACATTTAAATAAGACAATCTTGCTGAAAGAAGGTCTATGTTGATCTCCAAGCAGGTTACCTGTACAAAGCCATCTGGCAGTATTATAAAACATCTGTGGTCTAGTTCTCAGGGAGGTGGGGCAAACCCAGCTTTTCCATAATGCAGTGATATTAAGAGCTATGCAAGTAGGGTATGTTCACTTAAACCACTGCAGCTGCACTGCAGTAGCGCTTCAGTGTAGACACTTACTACAGCAACAGGAGGGGTTCTCCCATCACTGTAGTAAATCCACCCCCCGAGAGACAATAGCTAGGTCAGGAATCGGCAACCTTTGGCACGCAGCCCATCAGGGAAAGCCGCTGGCGGGCGGGGCGATTTGTTTACCTGCAGCGTCTGCAGGTTCGGCCAATTGCAGCTCCCATTGGCCGCGGTTCGCCGTTCCAGGCCAACGGGGGCTGCGGGAAGCGGCGCGGGCCGGGCCACCTCTTCCTGCAGCCCCCATTGGCCTGGAACAGCGAACTGCGGCCAGTGGGAGCTGCGATCGGCTGAACCTGCAGACGCTGCAGGTAAACAAACCGCCCCTGCCCGCCAGCGGCTTTCCCTGATGGGCTGCGTGCCAAAGGTTGCCGATTCCTGACCTAGCTATTGCCTCTCGGGGAGTGGATTTACTACAGTGATGGGAGAACCCCTCCTGTTGCTGTAGTAAGTGTCTACACTGAAGCGCTACTGCAGTGCAGCTGCAGTGGTTTAAGTGAACATACCCTACTTGCATAGCTCTTAATATCACTGCATTATGGAAAAGCTGGGTTTGCCCCACCTCCCTGAGAACTAGACCACAGATGTTTTATAATACTGCCAGATGGCTTTGTACAGGTAACCTGCTTGGAGATCAACATAGACCTTCTTTCAGCAAGATTGTCTTATTTAAATGTTCCAGTACAGTTAGCACTGTGTCATGATTAAGGTTAAGATTTTGTCACAGTTATTTTTAGTAAAAGTTACGGACAGGTTGCGGGCAACTGTGATCTGTCTGTGACTTTTATTAAAAATAATGGGGGAGGGGCTGATGGGGAGAGGGCTGAAGTCTGAGCCCCACGGAGGCCGGGAAAGAGTTCAAGCTCTGCTGTGGGAGAAGGGAGTCCAGCACCTGCACTGCAGCAGCTGACAGCGCCGGTGCCTGTGCTGCAATCCCAGTGGCTCAGAGCTCTGGGATCCTCCTGCTGCTCACAGCAGCTGAGGGCTCTGGCTCCCCCCACCGCCTGTGGTGGCTCAGAGCTCCAGGGTCCCCACTGGCTGATACCTCCAGCCCCACCGCTCCTGGGGCTGAAGTGGAAAATGTCACAGAGGTCTCTGGAACTCACAGAATCCATCACATCCGTGACATAATCTTATCCTTAGTCATGATGTAAGCTGTTAAAGTAATCTAGCAATACTAATGCAGTTCTGTCAGTAGGTGAAACTCCCAGATGAGGTACTGTAATATCCCTGATTCCTGCTGCTGTATCTGAATTCCTGTCCTTGCGTGCCATTGTGAGATGATCAAATTCATTTAGGAAGGAAATTGCATCTTTCCATAAAAACAACAAGGAGTCTGGTGGCACCTTAAAGACTAACAGATTTATTTGGGCATAAGCTTTCGTGAGTAAAAACCTCACTTCTTCGGATGCATAGAGTGAAAGTTACAGATGCAGGCATTTTATACTGACACATGGAGAGCAGGGAGTTACTTCGCAAGTGGAGAACCAGTGTTGACAGGGCCAATTCAATCAGGGTGGATGTAGTCCACTCCCAATAATAGATGAGGAGGTGTCAATTCCAGGAGAGGAAAAGCTTCTTCTGTAATGAGCCAGCCACTCCCAGTCCCTATTCAAGCCCAGATTAATGGTGTTGAATTTGCAAATGAATTTTAGTTCTGCTGTTTCTCTCTGAAGTTACTTGCATCTTTCCATGCTTTTTTGGGGTGTTCTTTCTCCCCATCTGATTTTGTGGCTGGCTAGGGACCCCATATTTTTTTTTTTGCTCTTCACTTGTGTGTCTCCTTCCCTACCCCACTTTCTCCTTTTCTCTGCAGAGTTGTCTGCTATTTGTGTCACTACTTCCACATCTGGTAGGGTGACTGTCCTTCCAGTAGGGTGGGTTCTCCATTCAACCCCTTCTGTAAGGCCTGGGATCTTAGACCCAAAACTCCTCTTCGAATTTTTACTCTGCGGAGATTTAGCTGCTGCCCCAGCTGGTTCCCTGACTTTAATACTTTGACAGCAGGAGCTTTGTGGGTCTTATATTAAAAGTGAACTGAAAAGGTTTGCAACCAATATAGAGAAATAATTTAAGCTTCCAAACCAACAAGATGCAAGTTTAGACTAAATGTATTTGTCAGTCTCTAAACTTGCATCCTGGTCTGGGCTTAAACTAATTCTTTATTGGTTGGAAAGCTGTTCAGTTGACTTTTCAGTAGACAGGGCCCAACGCTGGCACTGTATGGTGTGGTATTTGTAGTAAGATTCCTTAGCAGGATGTTGAGCGCTACTTAGCTGAGCCATGACACCTATGTTTCAACCCAGTAGTAAACCAGGGTTCTCTTTCTGGCAATTTGTGGGGCCAAATTGACTTCATGGGTGTTGCATAGGAAGGGATGAGGGTGTAAATCAGGGCAGAATTTGATTCTTAGTGCTAAAAAGTGATGCAGATGAGTAAATGCACAATACTCAAAGTTGTGTACATCCCTCCCCACCTGTAGATAAATACCAAATGACAGCAATTTGACAGTGATGTAACAATACCGATAGTAACAATGAGCTCTCTTAATGCAGCTGAGCTTCAACAAATAGCTGGCAAGTTAACAGCTCAGGGAAAAACATATGGTTGTCAGCAGCTTCCAATTGGCACCCACCTCCCAAACATTCTCAGAGCATCATAAGAGCACTGGGCAATCACACATTGATTTGGCAGTTGGTATTTCAGTTACTTCCCTGACTGCAAAGTGAATTTCAGTGAAGGGTTTGGTTTTTTTCCCTCTCCTACCTTTTAAAGAGAACATTTACTGCTGCTGAATTTTTTTTTTTTTTTTTTTTTTTAATATACAGGAAATGCAGGGTGGAGGCTTCTATTTTAATTTGAACTTTCTGGTGATGCAATGTGGAGGTGTGCACACCAAAAAAAGAACACAATGCCAATTGAATTCTAACAGGTTGTGTGATTTGGGAATTAGTTTATCAGAGACATCTGCCT
>NW_020714911.1:0-12777 GCF_002925995.2 Terrapene triunguis | reverse complement strand
TCCTTTCTACTGTCCCCTATGAACGGACAGCCCTCTCTGATCCTGTATGCCCCATAACCATCTTCTTCTCCCAATTTTTTTTTTCAAATCCTACCTTTTCTCCCACAGTCCTCTAATTCCCTATAAACCATGACAGTTTCTGTGGATCTGACAGACTGTCTTTATTTTTAAGATAGATGAATTTTGACCTCAAAAAAGAATGTCTATCTGGTTGTGTGTGTATTTTTAATACTATATAATGCTCTTGTTTTGCTTGCAGTGGCATCCTACAGGCAGCAGCCTAGGAGATTCAGGGGAGGTCTACACTATAGCCGGGATCGATGCTCTGAGATCGATCCACCAGCGGTCGATTTAGCGGGTCTAGTGAAGACCCGCCAAATCGACAGCAGATCGCTCTCCAGTCGACCCCTGTACTCTGCCCCCGACGAGAAGAGTAAGGTAAGTCGATGGGAGAGTTTCTCCTGTAGACCCCCGCGGTACTCTATCTAAGGTACGTCGACTCCAGCTATGTTATTCATGTAGCTGAAGTTGGGTAGCGTAGGTTGACTTACCGCGGTAATGTACAAGTAGCCTCAGTCTGAGCAATTTGGACAAGGAACTAACTTTACCGATGGCTTATCTCGCTTCCAGAAAGCACTGCATCACAACTAACAAACAGCATTTATCTAAAAGCTGTTTATCCTATTACTATTTTATTATTTTTATTATTGTAGTGGCTAGAAGTTCCAGGCATGGGCCAGGCCCCCATTGTGCTAGACGCTGTACAGACACTGAGCAAAATGACTGTCCCTGCCCCAAAGAGCTTACAATCAAAGTATAAGACAAGACATATGAGATGTTTTAGTAATCTAAGTTCTGTTTCACAGTGTATGACAATGTCTCATTGTTTCTTTGTGCTCCCCTGTCTGTCTGTCTGTCTATCTGTATTAATATTACAATATGTGTAAATGCCCAGTACGCTTTTATGCTCAATATGAATAATATAGAGGAGCAAAAACATAAATCTGCAACTGTGCCTTTACTGCGTAGTATCATAAATACTGGGGAATGGATTGCTGAGATCCTATGAAGTTAAGAGCTTTCCATTCTTAGGTGCTTTACATAAATCAAAATATTCTGGGCTTTCGCTGAAAACGCAATCATTCCGCCCCCAAAAATCAACAACTGATACCTCCCCCACAAATACAGTTGGTAACAGAAGAGCCCCACCTCCCCAAAAGCTACGTTCCTTCCAAACATTTCTGCCCTCTCCTAAAGCCCAAGAACATTGATGGGTTTTGCAGAGTGCCTATCAGGTGTGTAATTCCCTGCCCAAATTTGCTCAATTGACATTGCCTTCAGGAGGAAAGACCTGCCGGCAGCCCCCTTCTTAGTTATATGGTGAGCCGCCTTCAGCTTGAGTGTGTCTGCTGGTCTCAACTATGGCAGTACAGTGCATGGAGATTTCTTTGAAAGGCAGGCGCCAATCTGTTATGGCCTTTGTAGGCAAAAATTGTGATACCAATTCTTCTGTCATACACCTTTGTCAGTCAGGAGTAACTCCTGAACTCAATACAGTAGTAGAGGGTTTCTTGACCATTTCAGGTTGGCGATCCCTTATTCAAACTCAGAAATTTTCACAATACCCTTACAATTGCTACAGATGTAAGAATAAAATTGTAACCATGTTATCCTTGGTAAGCTTATATAATGTGTGTATGTAGCAGTTGCCAGAGAATACTTGACCTGGAAATCAACTATAACTATATTTGACCTCACCAACTTTGAAGGTTTTGGCCCTCGTGAAGTTATTCCAGAAATTTTATTTTCTTTGCTTTAGAACTGTAATAACATCTTCAGTGCCTTGCAACCCCCTCTGATTGCCTTTTGCGACCTACCCCCAGGGATTGTGACCCATTGATTATGAAACATGGCAATAGTATATCAGTGTTAGTGAGGGATTGGGTGCTTTCTCCTTAAACTCCACCCAGAAACCAGTTGGCAGCCAATGCAGATCAGAGTACCGGTATTATGTTCAGGTAGTTGCATTCTGCACCTGTTTCTGTCTCCAAATGGATTTCAGGTGCCTCTCCTTGTAGAGCACATTATTGTTCTCTAATGTCAAGGCGACAAAGGCACAGATTGCAGAACTGAGATGTGGACCTGACAGGTGCATAACTCCTGGACACATCCAGGGTGGGAGAGAGCCATCCCAGTTACTGTTGCTATCTGATTATCTCACTCCCAAATTACAAACTCAAGTGTTAAATGGTGGTAAACACCCTCAGGCTAGGAGGTCTGTTATAATTTTCAACATCTCTTCTGGCTCCTTTCCCCTAAGGTACCCACTGTTACCTGGATAGAGCTTCCACCATCACCCCCTCCTCTCTAGATCCCGGGCAGATGCTGAGATATACGCTCAACTGCACCATCTGGGTTGATGTGCCTTAGTGCATTTTCAACCTCCTTGGTGGTTAACTGAAATAGAGTTTAATTAAAATCTCATTATCAAGTTGTCCTACAACATTAGTAAATAAAAATAACTTTAACAGCTGCCTCTTGTGACTTAGTAAGTGGCAGTTTCAAGGATTTGACATCTGTTCATTAAAAAAGAATTTGAAAAATATTGAATATTTTTATTCCCTGTCTGCTCTCAGAAAATTTTAAATCCAACTATATTGTGGTCTTTTTTTCCTACTGCTGCTATGGTTTAAAATTCCCAATGAGAGGGGAGTACACCCCATAGCAAGCTGCCTTGGGTATGCCTCATTTGGATTTATAAGATGCCTTGGGAGTCATTTGGACATCTCCCTATGGGCCAGGGGGTGGATGTATCTGTCTCTCTTATTACCACCTGTTGTTTGATGCACCCTCCATTTTACTACCTATTATTTGATGCACCTTGCTGTTTTAAAAAGCACAGCTAGCAATGTTCAGCCAGTCTAATTTTTCTCCACTTCAACCTACTTACTCCACTCATTCCCATTACTTTCAGTTTTGCTAGTGAAACCTGCTTACTCTCCCCTCCCCTTGTCACTTCTATTTTATTCTGCTCCCTACACCTGGATCATCCTCCTTATTCCAGCATGATAGGTGCCCATCTTCTTTTCATTCAAATCTGTCCTCAAAGCTCACTTGATCCACGAGACCCATAAACACAAGTGTGTCATGTTAAGAGTTAGTGCTATTCTCTGGGACTCTGTTTCACTCCTCTGTGTCTGATCTTTGTCTTTTTAGACTGTACGCTCACCGGGCCAGGACTGTGTCCTTTAGGAATGGTACGGGGCTCAGTAGAATCTCGGTGCGTAAATAAAGTGACCTGCTTGACTGAGGATCCATTTTCTGCATTAGTCACTAAGTAAAGTAGTACAAACAAATGTTTGTTCTACAGACTCGAATAATCTCTTCAAAGTCACACTTTCAACTGACTGTTTGACCCCTACAATTTGATTCTAACAAGTGACTGAATAAGTAGTTCCTTCTTATATAACAGGTCTTATCCCTGTTTCATATTTGGGGCCATACCGGCTTACTTTAGTCACAAAAGTAATATTTGACTCCTGTTCACCCTGCTGAGCCAACACAGCTACAAGGGAGCGAGCTGGATTCTGTTGTGGCTCATGTATCATCAGTTACATTCCAGTTGTGCTCTTGGTTAAACCTGTGCAATCCCAGTGGTGACAGTGGTGTTGCACAAGTGTGACTGAGAGCCGAATTTGGCCTGCAGAACTGTTTTCCTAATGAAGCTCCAGAAGGTAAGAACTCAGCTTGACTCTCGGATGGCAGAGTTTGCAGGGCTAGTAGTTAGAAAACCCATTTTTCCTTATGAATTGAGTGAATTTGATCTGGAGTCATTGAAACAAAAAACATGGAACAGCACAGTGCCTGCCTTATTATCATTTTGCAGAGTAGATCCATACATGAACTTTCTCTCACAGCAACTGGATCCTCTCCTTGTGTGTGTTTTCACTAAAATGTGGCCTCCCTACCATTTACCCTGCAGTATTTATGGAAGCTCAACCAACCTCTCTGCTCATATTTGCAGCTGCTATGTAGGCTGTAATTGCCTAAGAAGCAGTTGTGACACTTATAGTAAGGATGCAATACAATGTATGTTGGTAATATCAGAGTGATGCTTTGGCTGCCTGCCAATTGCATATGACTCCTGGTGCAGGTTAATAGGTAACGTACCCCCTGTTAATAGATCCCAAATCTGATCATGTGAATAACCGATGCTGGAAGTGCCGTATTCCAGCAACCATCTGCTGAGTTTTTAAGTGCTTAGTGCTGTTTACTTAACACAATCTGTGCTGATAAATTACAAGCACTCTGCACTTAGTAAAGAAAATAAATTCCAGCCCCACAAAATAATAGCTTTGCAGCACTTAGCCCTGTTTATAGAGTAGTTCATCCACTATTCCCCCAAGACTCGCAAATATAGCTAACAAATCATGTGAAGATAAAGTCAGTGGGATAATATGAGACCACAAATGCAAGATCGTTCTTTTTGAAGGCTCTGGCTCAACAGTGACATTGAAGGAGCATGGTGGTCCCAAACCCCGTTGTGCCTGGACAGGAGCAGAGCCATTGCTGTTAGTTTAAGGTCACTCATCTAACGTAGTTTTCATTTGGGGATTTAGCTTTTATTACAGCAACCATTCTAGTTCATGACCAAGATGGAGAATGTTCATTATAAACCTTGCTTTCAGGCACTCAGAACTTTCTAAAAGATGATCCTTTATGCTAAAATGTCCCATGATTAATATAAGTGGGGGGAATGGTGTTGTAAAGCACAGGTCAGAGAGTCAAGAAGTCTTGAGTTTTATTCCTGACTGTGTCACAGGCTCTCTGTGTAACCAGGACAAGTTATTTCGCCTCTCTGTGCCTTTTTATGTTCTTTGCTTGTAAAATGGGGGTTACTGATACTTGTCTATCTAATAGGGTGCTGGGCGTTTAGATTAGGAATGTCTGTAAAACACTTGGAGTTCATGCTGTCTAAATGCAAAGTGTTATAAGTAGGGCACGGTGTTTGTCATGGAGGTTGCAGGAAGTCACAGATTCCATGACTTCCTGCAACCTCGGTGACTTCGGCAGCGGCCAGTGTGGCTGACCCCAGGGCCAGCTGCTTGGGTGGTCCTGGGAACAGCCACACGGGCTGCTGCTGCTGAAGCCGCTCTGCAGTCAGCCTCTCCGGGGGCCCCGCAGCCAGCCACACCAGCTGCTGCTGGAGTGGCCCCAGCCCCCAGGCCAGCTGCACTGGTCGCTGCTCTGGCGGTCCTGGACAGTTGGTCCCTGCGACCACCCCCAGGGCTGTTGGTGTCCCCGCCCCTAAGATTCAGTCAGGGATATTTATGGTCAGGTCGCGGGCTGTGATTTTTTTGTTTCTTGCCCGTGACCTGTCCATAACTTTTTAGTAAAAATACCCATGATTAAATCGTAGCCTTAATTATAAATACAAAGGTGAGGAATTCAGTCATGTGTGTTGAAATAAACTGGATTCCTATTCAACTTTTATTTTCAATTAAAGTGTGTGTGGGGGGGAGTATGCTAATATGATGTGGTTGGAATTTTAACACCACAGTAAAACGTATGGTTCCCACAGCAACCATAACTCTGTCATTACATGTGTGCGTTAAGGCCTAAAACTTAATAGCATAAACAGTCATTCAAAATACTTTATACACAAAGGGCGAAATTACATTTGTGGAGAGAAAACACAGATCTCAGTTAAAGGCTGACCGCTGATATTTTAAACTAACCATAGACCTCTTTCTGGAGAGGAGAGAATCTTTGAATTTCCTTACTTGTGTTAAGTTAACTCAGTGTTTGTAGTTGAGAATTTTAACATAGGTTTTTGCACAAAGTTATGTAACTGCAGATCATTTGTAGTCTGCAGGCTGGTTTAAACTCCAGCTGGGGTGCCTCAGTGTAGATTGCAGTCTAAAGCACAGCTGGAGTTTCAAAACATTGATTCCATAGAGTACAAATTGCATCTGTGGTTGAAAGCCTCCCAATGGCAATGCGCAGTAACCTGAATTTGAGAACGCTTTCTTTTCCATCTATGGTGGATAAATGTCTGCACGTAAACATTAATTGGTCCTTTAAAACAATAGCCATAAAGATGGCCTTTTAAAAAAATTGCTTATGCTGTTTTACGCAAAGCAATTTAGTCCTAGTTAGGAAATAACCTCTTGCTAAAAATGTTGGCAACCCAAATCTGTGTTCTGAATTTTAGAAGCGCAAAATAGCATCTTAAATCTTTTTCTCTCTCTCTGTATTTTGCTTAAAACCCCAGATTAAACTCCCCTTGAAAAAACTGGCCAGAAAAAACTCCCTCCTAGGCTGAGCCCTCATACACCAAGTTGTATCCCATTGCAGTGGGTGCGTTTGAACCCCTGGAATTAGGGCATTCTAATGGCAACACTGGAAAATCAACCGTGGGTGCTTTCATCCTCACTGTTTAGATTGTGTCTTATGTGAATCACAGAGATGCTCTCTGACATTCGATTTGTTTTTATTTGAGCATTTGCATTCTTCTGTTCTTCAGAATTTTCTGGTAACATTTGTGCATGTGTTGGGTGGAGGAAGGAGTTCTGATCTGTTCCTTTTGACTCAAAACGGCTGTGGAGTAATGAAAGGGACTACATATTCCTTGACTGCATTACCCACAAGGTGGCAATGTGTGACAGCAGCTGGTACGGTGAAGCACAATCTCTGCTGTTCTTTAGCATTAATATTGAAGCTGTCCAGGTGGTACTAAGATTGAGCAGCAGTGACAGGGAGGTGTGCTGAGATTCTTCTGCCCTAGGGCTTTGGAAAAATGGCCATATGTCCCTGTCCAGCAGTGTTTCCATCCATGCAGGTGGAAAAGCGAAGTGGCTTTGGAATATAGGATCTCCTGTTTTATATCCCTCTTCATCTTCCTCCCCCCCCCCACTTTCATTTTTTTAAATCAAACTTTAACAAGGCCGAGGCAACTGTGGAACTGTTGGAAGGTCATGGCTTGTGGCCTGGACCAGTTTTCTCAGCTCCAGCAGTTACTTTTTATTACCAAATGTCTCCAATGTAAAGTGTGGTTGTACTCTGTGTAAAAATAGCCCTTTGTTACACCATAGCTGCTCCTTGTGTGTCTAGAACAGAGCTGCAGACTTCAGTGATAAAAATGAGGCTTTTGTTACTTTTTATTCCTGTCAGTCCTGCAGAACTAATGGCTCTGGGAGAATAAGATGGTCTACTCTTGTTTGTGCATCATCATTAGAAATTGTTTAAGTTCCAGTTGCAGGACCAGATTCTGCTCTGTGTCATCTGTGAAACCCGATAGAAGACATTGAAGTGAGTCTAGGGATAGCTGGGAACAGGATTTGAAGACATTGAGGTTGCACATGTGCAATTAAGGGCAGAATTTTGCATGCTGAATATTGACCGCTGATGGTGATGCGGGCATCAAAAAGAACTCAGATTTTTCAGATCCCAGGTGAGGTTTGGTGCATTGGCAGTAAGAGAAACTGACTTCTTTCTTCTAAACTGAACCAATTTGATATGGTTTCACCAAGACATGCTCAATATGAGACTGCCATAAAGTCATGTTTGTGGTCTATTTCCAGAGTAAAACCACCCTTCCATGCAGTGCAGGGTAAAATTGCCGATCTGCTGTCTGCATTCTATGGGGGGATTTAGTGTACAGTGTGATTGCAATAGGAGAACATTGGCATTCCTAGTGCTGTATCTGCATTACCAGGCATGACAGTGGGAGTAGTGGGGGAGGGCAAGCACACATGCAGGAGAAAGTGAATTTGATGTGGCTGAATGGAAAAGTGTGGGGTGCGGCTATAATTCAATTTTTAAAATGCCATTTGCTGTTTGCTCTCTTGCTGCAGGTGAAGTGGAAAGGGAAAGATTTGTTTGACTTGGTGTGCAGGACACTAGGACTCCGAGAAACCTGGTTCTTTGGACTTCAGTACACGATCAAGGATACCGTGGCCTGGCTCAAAATGGACAAGAAGGTTGGAATAGGACTTTCCTTTTAGGGGATGTGTGTGGTGGGGTGGGAGGGTAGATCTTTCCCTGTCTGTCCATGCATGAAAGTCGGAGATGCATCAGTGGGAATTCTGGGGGTGCACCAGGAGCAGAACTAGGCTTTGGCTGATCTATAGATACATTAGTCAGGAGATCCAAATACAATATGATTGTCCTCCAGCACAGTTAGTGTTAGGTCGGACCTTTAGTCTATCCCTGAACCATCACAAAGCCTTAGACTATACATACAAGGTCCCTTCTACGCTATAAAACTGGTGCGTTAGCTGTTTCAAGGGACAACCATGTTATAACCATACCCCTAAGATGATTGTAGTGTAAATAGCATCTAATATCCTATTTGGAGAGTCCCCATGTGTACATGAAGGGCAGACCCTTTAGAGACGGTAGCTTTCCAAAATATACCGTGCAAATAGTGGAAAAGTGAGGCTGAAGTATGACATTTCTTTACTAACAGTCTGCCAGTGTTTGAGGTATGGAAGTGCCTAGGAAGGAGAGACAATAGCGAACGTATATGGGAGATGAAGTTAAGGAAAGGAATACTTCCCAACAGTGTGATCCTCTCGGCTGTTGAATAGTCTCCTAATGGAACCATCATTTCCTTTGCTTGTATTTAAAACTAAACTGGGCAAACCACTAGAAAATGTACAATAGGGAATAATCCTGTATGCCCTCCCCTCCCACCCCCCGGGTATTCTTCCTTCTGGTGTCTGAGAGGAACCTTTCTTGAGCAGTATTGAAACAAGGGTCCAGTTGAGCCTGTGTTTCAAAACACAAGATATTTAGTTCAGTGAACAGAAGTTAGGATTGTAGGATCTCTCTTCCTAAGAAAAAATATGGAAGCAAATTCCGGGCTCACCAGTTGTCTTTGTAGCAGGAAACTGCATTTTTTGAAGAAAGATTTGTGTGTGTTGGTAGAACCCTGTATGTGCTCAGCAGGGAAGAAGAAAAATGAATCCTCTGCCTGATGAAAAATTGCACCCCATGGCATGCAGGATGATTTGTTTCTGCTTTGAGTGTGTTTTATAAATATGTAGAAATTGCAAACTTCTTACAAGCCTTTGGGGCAATGGTTCCTGAACTTCCCAGATTTCATCATATTAACCAGGTGACTGGAAAACCTGGAGAGGGGGTACTGCAGTTTGAGGGGAAGTAGAAGTTTGGCACCTGTGTCTAGGCTGTAAGAGACAATGGTGTTGGGGAGGTTGGAGTCACTGATTGATTGTCAAATCCTGCAGGTTCTGGATCATGACGTTCCAACAGAGGAGCCGGTCACTTTTCACTTCCTTGCCAAATTTTACCCTGAGAATGCGGAGGAGGAGCTGGTTCAGGAGATCACACAGCACTTGTTCTTTCTGCAGGTATGCGCTTCAGCAATTGGTTGTCCTTCCCAAGGGCTGGAGAATGTGGTGGGTGGTAGGGCTATAGATGTGTTTCTTAATGTTGACTGTCTCTGGCCATCCCAGCATGGCTTCTCTTCTTTAAGTTCAAACCCACTCTGAAATGAGCAATTTCAACAAGCACACGGTGTTGTAAACGTAGAGAAAAGATGGTTTGTGTAAACCTAGCAGCATTCGACATAGTCAGTCTGTAAATCTGGGAGCAATGAGGTGACTAGCCATATTAATAGGTTATACTCTCCCGCTGGAGGGTATTTGTGTGAGAGAGGGGCAGTTTCAGGAGCTAAGCAAAGTGCAGGAGGCGTCACACCCTTGCAGCCAGTGCGAATGTCTTGTATCAAGATATGCTAGCTGTCTATAATGCATGGCTAGCGTTTTTATTGTATAAAACACAGGTACATCCTCCTGAAGGAGAGCAGGACAAGTCCAGCCCTTGCCATATTCAGGGTACACTATAAAACTTTCCTCTTCACCAAAGTAGGCCCCAAATAACTGGAGCAGAAGAAAATCCCAGAAGCCCAATGGAGTCAGAAGCTGATGGCTAAGATGGAGTGGGATGGAGAACTAAATGTTCCAATTGACACACTGTAGTTGCAAACTGTGATAACCACACGTAGCTCTTATGCAGCACTTTTCATCAGTAGATCTCAAAGTGCTTGACAAAGGATGTCAGAGTCACTATCACTGTCTTTTTACAGATAGGGAAACTGAGGCACAGAGAGCCGAAGTGGGTTGCCCAAGGCCACCCAGCAGGCCAGAGCTGGGAATAGAACCCAGATTTCTTGAGAGCCACTCCACTGTGCTGTCCACTAGGCTACATTTATAGTAATAGGCTCTTTAGCTTTAAGGATTTCTAGAGAGAAGGGAAATGCCATGCAACTTTGTTTTGGGGAAATCTGCGCTGATGCTGTTGCAGTGGCAGCTCTCTACTTCAGGTTAATGAGGCACTTTCATCAGAACTCCCATTTTTCAGGCAAGGACGATGTCTGAAATAACTACCTTTTGGGCTGCAACATTCCAGGTTTATTCTCAGCCCATAAGGGGACTTGTGTGTATGTGAGAGAGACTTATTGGACTGGGAAAATTACAGTGATGTCTAGTGGTTACAGTAGGATTCCTGGGTTCTATTCCCAGCTGTTTTTCCTTGGACAAGTCATTTAGGCTTAAACTTTCAAGTGTCTGCTGATTTTTCTTTTTTGGGTGCCTCAGGTTGAAGAAGGAGGTTGGATTTTCCAGTGTCCCAAGTTAAAGCACCCAAAATTAGTAGATGCTTGGCTATTTAGCCCCAAAACTGAAGCCATCCAGATCAGTGAACACTTGCAAATGTAGGATTCAAACTTCACTGTGCTGTTTTCTGTCCCTCTGTAAAATGGGTATAAAAGCTACCTCAATGGGTTGTTGTGAGGCTTAATGTTCATGAAGTACTCTGTGCCCTTATATAGTACCTTTACTCTAGGGAGCAAAGTATTAGTGTTAATTTTCAGGCCCTTTTTGTTGCTCAGATACCTCACATAGGGATTTTAAAATGATTTTAAAATGGCAAACTTGCCACGGATTTAATCCTGGATGAGGAAAAGTGCCTTTGATGTAATTTAAGAGTTAAAGCAGTTGAAAACTGCATCTCACAAGTGCAGCATGTGACTTTTTACTGGTGTTTTTAAAAACATAGTGGGGTGGTGGTGCTCCAACACTATCTGTGACATAGGAACATGTATAAGTCTGCAGACTCGCCTGATTATGGTAATGCAGAAATATAGCCTTTGTGATTGGTAAGGAAAGGACTTAGATGCAAATCACACTATAAGTGCAAAGTGATGTTACTGTAGCTGATTGTGTGTCAGTTTGACAATCCATTTAAAGCTCACATTGAAATAAAATGAACGTTTTTTCCTTTGGAAAATTAGTGTTTAATATAAAAATAATCAAACATGCATGAAAGTCAGGAAATGCAAAGTAGTGGTCCTCAGTAGCTGTAATTTGGCCCTCGTGGGAGTGTGTGCAGTACTGTGCATGCCACTAAATTACTATCACAAGGCGACCCGCAACTCTGATAATGGTCAGTGGAATTTGAGGGTGGTTGGCACCTCCTGGATGAAGAACAGTTTCCAATAATCCAGTAATCAATAATTAATCAGTATCCAGTAGCCATTTATTAATCAATAGCCAATCATTAATACAGATTAAATTTATGAAGGAATTTTAAAAAATGTGGATAAGTCAGTGATTTAATGTATTAGAAGATGAGACATTAAAACAGTGCATGATGGAAATAGGTATCAGTCATGGTTACCAATATCCGCAGAAGCAACACTACAGCGATGACAAACTAATCGCAGTCTTGTCTTGGTCCTGATAATTGCTTATCCCTTGCCAATATTTATAGTAAGGTTGGTTACAATCCCATTAGTTCCTCTTTCCATATCAAGGATGAAAATACATATTTGTCTGGTACATTTCATACATTTTCAAGCACATGATCAGACAACTGTTTGGTTACTCATTACTTTGATATTTTATTTATTCCTGTCTGTTGTGTTTTAAGACATTACTTGCTCATTAACAAAAGCAGGACACTGTGTTAAAAGGTCACTATATCTTAAGTTTAGCAAGCTTGTATTTTCCCTTCTTAGCATGACCATAGAGGATCATAGGAGTCTAGTACATGAGCAAGCTATAGGCCTTGTGAAAGTCTGGTTCGTAGGTCAGCACTGACTGAGCACTAAAGCAATCACAATTAGTCCCGTATATAGTAATAAAAAATCCTTCATGTGCTCAAAGGGAAGAAGCTGCAGATGCTGTACAAGTCATCGTTTTGAATTGTGTGTGTGTTTATTAGACATAAAATTTTATCTTTAGCAAAGGGATGGGTTTATTTTTTGCTCAGTAGTTTTGCATGTGGAACTAAAGTTCTTCTCATGAATCCAGAGGTGGATTAAGGTTTCCCAGGGCCCTGGGCCACAGCAGGTGGGGGGCCTCTCCCCAACCCTTCCACTTGCGGCCCCGCCCATAGCCCCACCCCTTTCTGCCCCTTCCCTGGGACCACCCCCCCGTTCCATCCAGGGGTCCCCCGCCAGTCCCACAGCCCATTTGCTCCTTTCTGGTCACCCCCATCCCCTGGTGACCCCAAGACGGGAGAAGCTCGGTCCCCACGCCACCGCTTCCCCCGCCACCCCTGCGGTTCTTCAGGGGACCAGGGTTGGGGTGCTGGAGTTTCTCCTGCCCTGCCTGCCCGGTGCTTTCTGCTGGAGAGCGAGATCGGGGGGCTTTCCCTGGTGCCCGCAGCTTCTGCCGGGATGGGGTTGGGGCGGGCTTCCTCTGCCAGGGACGGGGTCAGGTGTTGCTGGGGGGGCTTCCCCCTCCCAGG
>NW_020714910.1:0-1552 GCF_002925995.2 Terrapene triunguis | reverse complement strand
TACAGGCAGGGGGCTCAGGGCAGGGAGTTGGGGGGCAGGAGGGTAGGCTGTTTGCAGGCAGGGCCGGGTCTGGGGATCTGGGCTCCCGCGTCCTGGCAGGCAGGCTCAGTGGCCGGGCTGGGCGCTTGGGGCCAGGCCAGGCAGAGGCAGCCGGGGTGGATTGCAGAGGGGCCAGGCTGCTCCCAGGGCTGGACTCAAGGCCGAGGGTGCCGGGCCGGAGCCCCCGAACAGTGCCGGGGAGCTGAGCTCGCAGCCGGGCTGCGGGGGGGCCAGTGGGCCGGACTCGGCCCCTGCCCCGGGCCTGCTGGTTCCCGGGCCCCACTTAAAGTGGGCTGGGCTCAGGGGTGGCCTGACCCCCCCGGGTGGTGCCTGGGCCCCCGGCCAGCACCCCCTTGGGCCACCTTAAGCGGCTGTGTTGGTGCTGCCGGGTGGGAGGCTGCCAGGGAGCACATGGGGCTGTTAAAGCAGCCATCCCAGCCCTGGGGAAGGGGAGCCCGGCTCAACAGGGTGCAGGCAGGGGGCTCAGGGCAGGGAGGGGGGGTGCAGGAGGGGTTCGGGCTCCGGCCCGGCCCGGCGCCGCTTACCCGCAGCGGCGCGCTCCCTGCCTGCCAGTGCCCCACTCCACAACGCTCACCACGTCCCCGCAGGAGGGGAGGGGCGGCATAGGGCTCTGCACGCTCCCCTTGCCATGCCTCCAGGTACCTCCCCTGAAACTCCCATTGGCCACAGTTCCCCGTTCCCGGCCAATGGGAGCTTTGGGAGGCAGTGCCTGGAGCAACCCCCCGGCCCTAGAGACATGGTGCCCTGATGGCTGCTTCTGAAAGCAGCGCGGAGCCTGCGGCACCATCGGGGGCAAATCCCGTGGGCGGGATCCAAAACCCTTAGGGGCCAGATCCGGATGCGGCCCATGGGCATTAGGGTGTGCCCGTGCACACCCGGCACACCCCATGCGCATGCTTATGATACTTACCAAATGCCTGAAACAATTAGATAAGCTGGCTTGCAGGGATATATTAATAAATTTTTCAAAGTATAATTGTTGCATGTAATTTCTGTGGACAGTAATGTCCTAATTCTATGTCTTCTATTTTTCATGCAAATCTTACAAATACCATTTCTGAAATTTTTAATTTTTGGTTGCAGATGACCCTCTTTAGAAAGCACGACTGAATGTCATCTGGTCCTGTCTATTTATTTAACTGTATAATTTTTAAAGCATTTTTCTCGTTGATGTCATAACCCAACATTATTTCCTTTTTTCTACACACTAAAGTGGCCATGCCTGAGATCTTTATGTGTCTCCCTACACACTTACCAAATAGGCTATAATTGAATATCCCCTTGGCTGTTTTTATTCTAGAACTACACATTGAATTTTACATTTCTTTCTGTGGTGTTGTTTAAAAAATTTAGATTTCATGTTTTGTGGAAAAATGAGTTAGTGCAATAACCTTTTGCTTGTGGTCAAAGTTGTATTTCAATGTTAATTATAAATTATTATTTGTTTTGCAATTGGGGGACTTTTGTCATTGACAGCATTAGTTCAGGACTG
>NW_020714909.1:0-1474 GCF_002925995.2 Terrapene triunguis | reverse complement strand
TACAGGCAGGGGGCTCAGGGCAGGGAGTTGGGGGGCAGGAGGGTAGGTTGTTTGCAGGCAGGCCCGGGTCTGGGGATCTGGGCTCCCCCGTCCTGGCAGGCAGGCTCAGTGGCTGGGCTGGGCGCTTGGGGCCAGGCCAGGCAGAGGCAGCCGGGGTGGATTGCAGAGGGGCCAGGCTGCTCCCAGGGCTGGACTCAAGGCCGAGGGTGCCGGGCCGGAGCCCCCAAACAGTGCCGGGGAGCTGAGCTCGCAGCCGGGCTGTGGGGGGGCCAGTGGGCCGGACTCGGCCCCTGCCCCGGGCCTGCTGGTTCCCGGGCCCCACTTAAGGTGGGCTGGGCTCAGGGGTGGCCTGACCCCCCCGGGTGGTGCCTGGGCCCCCGGCCAGCACCCCCGTGGGCCACCTTAAGCGGCTGTGTTGGTGCTGCCGGGTGGGAGGCTGCCAGGGAGCACATGGGGCTGTTAAACAGCCATCCCAGCTCTGGGGAAGGGGAGCCCGGCTCAACAGGGTGCAGGCAGGGGGCTCAGGGCAGGGAGGTGCAGGAGGGGTTCGGGCTCCTGCCCGGCCCGGCCCGGCGCCGCTTACCCGCAGCGGCGCGCTCCCTGCCTGCCAGTGCCCCACGCCACAACGCTCACCACGTCCCCGCAGGAGGGGAGGGGCGGCACAGGGCTCTGCATGCTCCCCTTGCTACGCCTCCAGGTACCTCCCCTGAAACTCCCATTGGCCGCGGTTCCCCGTTCCCGGCCAATGGGAGCTTTGGGAGGCAGTGCCTGGAGCAACCCCCCGGCCCTAGAGACATGGTGCCCTGATGGCTGCTTCTGAAAGCAGCGCGGAGCCTGCGGCACCATCGGGGGCAAATCCCGTGGGCAGGATCCAAAACCCTTAGGGGCCAGATCCGGATGCGGCCCATGGGCATAAGGGTGTGCCCGTGCACACCCGGCACACCCCATGCGCATGCTTATGATACTTACCAAATGCCTGAAACAATTAGATAAACTGGCTTGCAGGGATATATTAATAAATTTTTCAAAGTATAATTGTTGCATGTAATTTCTGTGGACAGTAATGTCCTAATTCTATGACTTCTATTTTTCATGCAAATCTTACAAATACCATTTCTGAAATTTTTAATTTTTGGTTGCAGATGACCCTCTTTAGAAAGCACGACTGAATGTCATCTGGTCCTGTCTATTTATTTAACTGTATAATTTTTCAAGCATTTTTCTCGTTGATGTCATAACCCAACATTATTTCCTTTTTTCTACACACTAAAGTGGCCATGCCTGAGATCTTTATGTGTCTCCCTACACACTTACCAAATAGGCTGTAATTGAATATCCCCTTGACTGTTTTTATTCTAGAACTACACATTGAATTTTACATTTCTTTCTGAGGTGTTGTTTAAAAAATTTAGATTTCATGTTTTGTGGAAAAATGAGTTAGTGCAATAACCTTTTGCTTGTGGAGATGTGGGTC
>NW_020714908.1:0-1053 GCF_002925995.2 Terrapene triunguis | reverse complement strand
ACCAGACATCAATCCAGGTTCTCCCCATCTTTCTAAACAAGTCTCTCCTATTTCAAACTTGTAAGTAAAAAGGCAGGCAAGGCGTCTTAGATTTACTTTGTTTTCTCAACTTGTAAATGTACCTTTTACTAGAGTGTTTATCTTTGTTTTGCTGTACTTTGAACCTAAGACAGAGGGGGGTCCTCTGAGCTCTTTAAGTTTGATTACCCTGTAAAGTATTTTCCATACTGATTTTACAAAGATGATTTTTACCTTTTTCTTTAATTAAAAACCTTCTTTTTTAAGAACCAGATTGATTTCTCCTTGTGTTAAGATCCAAGGGGGTTTGGATCTGTATTCACCAGGAGTTGGTGGGAGGAAGGAGGGGGGACAGTTAATTTCTCCTTGTTTTAAGATCCAAGGGGTTTGGATCTGTGTTCACCAGGGAATTGGTGAAAGGGTTCTCAAGGCTTCCCAGGGAGGGGATTCTTAAGATGGTGGCAGCGGGACCAAAGCTAAGCTGGTAGTTAAGCTTAGAGGTTTTCATGCAGGCCCCTACATTTGTACCCTAAAGTTCAAAGTGGAGATACAGCCTTGACATGGTGGTAGCGGTGGGATACATTTTAAACCCAAAAGCCAGTAAGAGATTTTTTTTTCCTTCTAGCTGCTTGGAGAGCAGAGCTGAAGGTAGATGCATATCTTATCTCTCCTTGCCTGAAGGCAGAGGTGTTAAGTTTTTTTTAACGAGGTCCTTTGTTAAGAGAAGGGTTCAAAGGGAGCAAACTTTGACTGACTGGTAAAGGTAATTTACAAGTTGAATTGTTTTTTTTTCTTTTTACATCCTCGGAAGTAGCTAGTTAGAAAGTCTCTGTTAACTCAGCAGCAGCCAGAGCTAAGTACATCCCAGTTTCAGTCAACTGCAGAGGGGTGTGACCCAGCACAAGAAAACAGGAAAATGACTACCAAAGAAGAAAAAGCTGAAGAGGAAGCCCACAAGAGAGCTATGGAGCTGAAAGAAAAAGAGATAGAGCTGAGAGACAGAGAAGAGAAAGCCAAAGAGGGGGCCCACAAGAG
>NW_020714907.1:0-4753 GCF_002925995.2 Terrapene triunguis | reverse complement strand
CAAGAGAGAGATGGAGCTGAGAGACAGAGAAGAGAAAGCCAAAGAGGAGGCCCACAAGAGAGAGATGGAGCTGAAAGAAAAAGAGATGGAGCTGGAAAAAGCCAAAGAGGAGGCGAGAGAAAAAGAAAGGAAGCATGAACTGGAAGCAGCAAGTGCCAAGCAGGATGCATCAGACCATCCTAACAACTCCTCTCCAGGTACCACTTCCCATCCCAGGAAATTCCCCACCTACAAGGCAGGCGATGATACTGAGGCCTTCTTAGAAAATTTTGAAAGGGCCTGCCTTGGATACAGCATCCCTCCACCCCAGTACATGGTAGAGCTGAGACCGCAGCTCAGTGGACCCTTAGCAAAGGTGGCGGCTGAAATGCCTAAGGAACACATGAACAGTTATGAACTTTTAAAAAACAAGGCCAGAATCAGAATGGGGCTAACACCTGAGCATGCCCGTCGACGGTTCAGAGCCCTAAGGTGGAAACCTGATGTGTCATTTACCCGACATGCCTACCACATTGGAAAAAATTGGGATGCCTGGATATCAGGAGCAAATGTTAAATCTACGGAAGAGTTGCCCTTCCTATTGCAAATGGAGCAGTTTTTAGAGGGTGTTCCTGAGGAAATAGAAAGGTACATCCTAGATAGGAAGCCCAAAACTGTAACCGAGGCGGGGGAGATTGGAGCCAAATGGGTGGAGGTGACAGAAAAGAAAAAAGCTAGTAGCAGTTGGAGCGAATATCAGAAGGGGCAAGCCGAAACAAAACCTTATCACCGGGGACAACCCAAGGCCCCACCCACATCCCAAGGGAAACCCCAGATGCCTTCTCACCCCACCCCACCAGTCTCCACCAACCAACATCGCCCCGGTGATACCTTAGCAGGGCGATGTTTTAAATGTAATGAACTGGGGCATATAAAGGCTCACTGCCCCAAGAACCCCAACCGATTACAGTTCATTACACCCCAATCACACCAAAGATCCCCAGACCCAGATGCCTCTCTCATACCCTCGGAGCGAAGGGAAACCTTGAGAGTGGGCGGAAAGAAGGTTATCGCTTGGAGGGACACTGGGGCACAAGTGTCAACTATCCACCAATCCCTAGTGGACCCCAAACTCATCAACCCGGAGGCTACAGTGACAATTCAACCCTTCGTGTCACAGTCTGTAACCTTGCCTACAGCCCAGTTGCATGTCCAGTACAAGGGCTGGGCAGGAATGTGGACTTTTGCAGTCTATGACAATTATCCCATCCCCATGCTGCTGGGGGAAGACTTGGCCAACCATGTGAAGCTAGCCAAGAGGGTGGGAATAGTCACCCGCAGCCAGGCTAAGCAAGCTTTCACCCCATCCCTGTTCCTGAGCCGTCCACCAGAGCCCCGTCGGTGTTACCGGAGACCCAAACACAGGTGGTGGAACCGGATCCCCTGCCAACGACTGCAACAGCCGTAGTGGATCCAATCCCAGAGACCCAGCCAAAGCCAGTCCCGGAACCGGAATTCGCAACGCAACCAGCACCAGAACCATTGCCAGCACTGAGTCCAGTGCTTGCAACCCCGTCTACAACTCCAATGCCAGAGGACACCAGCGAGCCTGAACTGGCAGGAGCAGCAGATAACCTTACCCAAGAGGCTCAGCCAGAGCCTGAGATACCACATAGTGCACCAGCGGACAGCGGTTCACAGTCGATGGAAAAAACCCCAGCCCCTACATCGCTTCCAGAGGGACCAAGCCCCAGTCCACAGTCCAAGGAGGAACTGATGTCTCCAGCATCAAGGGAACAGTTCCAGGCCGAGCAGGAAGCAGATGACAGCCTTCAGAAAGCTTGGGCGGCGGCGCGGAGCACCCCACCGCCTCTCAGCTCTTCTAACCGATCCCGGTTTGTTGTAGAACAAGGACTTTTATACAAGGAGACTCTTTCTGGTGGGCACCAGGAAGACTGGCATCCTCAAAGACAGTTGGTGGTTCCCACTAAGTATCGGGTAAAGCTCTTGAGCTTAGCCCATGATCAGCCCAGTGGCCATTCTGGGGTGAACAGAACCAAAGACCGGTTGGGGAAGTCCTTCCACTGGGAGGGAATGGGCAAGGACGTTGCTAATTATGTCCGGTCTTGTGAGGTGTGCCAACGAGTGGGAAAGCCCCAAGACCAGGTTAAAGCCCCTCTCCAGCCACTACCCATAATTGAGGTCCCATTTCAGCGAGTAGCTGTGGATATTCTGGGTCCTTTCCCAAAGAAGACACCCAGAGGAAAGCAGTACGTACTGACTTTCATGGATTTTGCTACCCGATGGCCGGAAGCTGTACCCTTAAGCAACACCAAGGCTAAAAGTGTGTGCCAGGCATTAGCAGACATTTTTGCCAGGGTAGGTTGGCCCTCCGACATCCTTACAGATTCGGGAACTAATTTCCTGGCAGGGAACATGAAAAACCTGTGGGAAGCTCATGGGGTGAATCACTTGGTTGCCACCCCTCATCACCATCAAACCAATGGTCTGGTGGAGAGGTTTAATGGAACTTTGGGGGCCATGATACGTAAATTCGTAAATGAACACTCCAATGATTGGGACCTAGTGTTGCAGCAGTTGCTTTTTGCCTACAGGGCTGTACCACATCCCAGTTTAGGGTTTTCACCATTTGAACTTGTGTATGGCCGCGAGGTTAAGGGGCCATTACAGCTGGTGAAGCAGCAATGGGAGGGGTTTACGCCTTCTCCAGGAACTAACATTCTAGACTTTGTAAGCAACCTACAAAACACCCTCCGACACTCTTTAGCCCTTGCTAAAGAAAACCTAAAGGATGCTCAGGAAGAGCAAAAGGCCTGGTATGATAAACATTCCAGAGAACGGTCCTTCAAAGTAGGAGACCAAGTCATGGTCTTAAAGGCGCTCCAGGCCCATAAAATGAAAGCGTCGTGGGAAGGACCATTCACGGTCCAGGAGCGCCTAGGAGCTGTTAACTATCTCATAGCCTCCCCCACCTCCAGCATAAAGCCTAAGGTATACCATGTTAATTCTCTTAAGCCCTTTTATTCCAGAGGATTAAACGTTTGCCAGTTTACAGCCCAGGAAACAGATGACGCGGAGTGGCCTGCAGGTGTCTACTACGAAGGAAAAAGGAATGGTGGCGTGGAAGAGGTGAACCTCTCCACGACCCTGGGACGTCTGCAGCGACAGCAGATCAAGGAGCTGTGCACAAGCTTTGCACCGATTTTCTCAGCCACTCCAGGACGGACCGAACGGGCATACCACTCCATTGACACAGGTAATGCTCACCCAATTAGAACCCCACCCTACCGGGAGTCACCTCATGCCCAAGCGGCTATACAAAGGGAGATCCAGGACATGCTACAGATGGGTATAATCCGCCACTCTTCCAGTGCATGGGCATCTCCAGTGGTTCTAGTTCCCAAACCAGATGGGGAAATACGCTTTTGCGTGGACTACCGTAAGCTAAATGCTGTAACTCGTCCTGACAACTATCCAATGCCACGCACAGATGAGCTATTGGAAAAATTGGGACATGCCCAATTCATCTCTACTTTAGACTTAACCAAAGGGTACTGGCAAGTACCACTAGATGAACCCGCTAAGGAAAGGTCAGCCTTCGTCACCCAGGCAGGGGTGTACGAATTCAATGTACTCCCTTTCGGGTTGCGAAATGCACCCGCCACCTTCCAAAGACTTGTAGATGGTCTCCTAGCGGGATTGGGAGAATCTGCAGTTGCCTACCTCGATGATGTGGCCATTTTTTCTGATTCATGGACAGAACACCTGGAGCACCTGGGAAAAGTCTTCGAGCGCATCCGACAGGCAGGACTAACTGTTAAGGCTAAAAAGTGTCAAATAGGCCAAAACAGAGTGACGTACCTGGGGCACCAGGTGGGTCAAGGAACTATAAATCCCCTACAGGCCAAAGTGGATGCTATCCAAAAGTGGCCGGTTCCAAAGTCAAAGAAACAGGTCCAATCCTTCTTAGGCTTGGCCGGATATTATAGGCGATTTGTACCACACTACAGCCAAATCGCCGCCCCGCTGACAGACCTAACCAGAAAGAAACAGCCAAATGCAGTTCAGTGGACTGATAAGTGTCAAAAGGCCTTTAACCAGCTTAAGGCAACACTCATGTCTGACCCTGTGCTAAGGGCCCCAGACTTTGACAAACCGTTCCTAGTAACCACAGATGCTTCCGAGCGAGGCGTGGGAGCAGTTTTAATGCAGGAAGGACCGGATCAAGAATTCCATCCTGTCGTGTTTCTCAGCAAGAAACTGTCTGAGAGGGAAAGCCACTGGTCAATCAGCGAAAAGGAATGCTACGCCATTGTGTACGCGCTGGAAAATCTACGCCCATATGTTTGGGGACGGCGTTTCCAACTACAAACAGAACATGCTGTGCTACAGTGGCTTCATACCGCCAAGGCAAATAACAAAAAACTTCTTCGGTGGAGTTTAGCTCTCCAAGATTTTGATTTTGAAATACAACACATTTCGGGAGCTTCTAACAAAGTGGCTGATGCACTCTCCCGGGAAAGTTTCCCAGAGTTAACTGGTTAACAATTGTTCTTGGAATAAAACATATTGTTAGTTTTTATATAATCAGTAGAATGTCTAAAGGTACATGTGTCTTATTAACTCTGTTTTCTCCTAGAACTCCAGGAAGAAATCACAGCCAGTGTGGAACCGAACGTCCAACACTATCTGTGATTTGGGGGGCGTGTCATAACTATAAAGGGAAGGGTAACAGCTCTCTGTGTACAGAGAC
>NW_020714906.1:0-1856 GCF_002925995.2 Terrapene triunguis | reverse complement strand
CTCTATGGGGATTTTCTCACTGTCACTGGGAACTGCTCCTGTCACCAGGTAGGGGGTGCCGCCCACATTTCCGCAGCTCCAAGTTAGCTGTGTCTTGAGGGTTTTCTCCAGCTTGTACCAGTGGATCCGGTTGAAGCAGGGGTCCATGGGGGCGGCGTTGGTGAGGGTGAAGGTGGCCTTGCGGCCGTCATTACACTGGAAGGAGTTTGGGTTCAGGTGCCCCCGGTCGTATGACGTGTCTTCATAGTCCTCATTGATGGCCTGGCTGGATCTCCGCTCGTCCAGG
The DNA here is from genome assembly GCF_002925995.2 of Terrapene triunguis. Classification (NCBI taxonomy): domain Eukaryota; kingdom Metazoa; phylum Chordata; order Testudines; family Emydidae; genus Terrapene; species Terrapene triunguis. The sequence goes on along the minus strand of NW_020714906.1, from coordinate 1,570 downwards.
GTCAATGATGAGTCAGCCTCCGTCGCCATTTCTCGGAACTCATCCAGATGAGCCAGCTGGGGACACACAAGGTCAGAACATCTTGGCTTTGTTTGGGCTTCCCCTGCCTCTCGTGGGATCTCACACACACGCCTGTCCCCCAGGATCTCACCCCTGTCCCTCCCCCCCTGGGGTCTTCCTTCCTTCCTTCCTTCCCTCCATCCCCCAGTATCCCCCCTTACCATGCATCTCCCCCGTCTCATCCCTCCTCCAGGAACATCACTTCCTGCCCCTCCCATCCCCAGGATCTCACCCCACTCACTGCTCCCATTCTCTGGGATCCCATCCCCAGCCCACCAGCCCCACCATGGTGTGACAGAAGTGGGGATTTTCTGTAATGCTTTTCTGAATGCTGTGTAGGGCAGTGACTTACTGGACTATGGATTGCTACCAAATGGGCACAGAAGGGTCAATATGCTCTCGGGCAGAGCCAGGATATGAGGTGTGTGCGTGTCACATAGCTGTCTGGGGAGGAACGACTGGGTCACAGAGGGTCTGGCAGAAACCCTAGTGGCCGGGACCTTCCCACCTCGTGACCAACAGCCAGGAGGCAGGAGATCCCCCCACCGTTCTGCAGGGAAGCCCAGCGATGGCCCGAGATGGAGAACAAAGGGGGAAGGTATCACCTGGAAGGGTTATGAGCTGAGCTCAGAGACACGGGGCTCATGCCTTGGACTGATGGATAAAGATACAGAGAGACGGGGCCAAAGTGGTTCCTTCCTACACAATAGCGTGGCTGGGTGCAGAGCTGGCTGGGCCCGGAGGGACAATGTCTTCCCCTTGGCTTCTCTCTGCTAACCTGCAGACTTCCCGACGCTTCGTTCCTGTTCACTAATAACCCTTCTGCTCTGTTTGGAAAAGGCTGCCGGGTGCCACTGCAAACATCGGCTGAGGTGCATTGATCCCTGAAGAGGGGACAAGTCTCTGAGCAGGATTCTACCTCCGCTGGATTTGCTGGGCAGAGCTCACGGTGTGAAGCCGGAGGCTGGACCCCACCAAGGCTCAGTCTGGGTGGCATTGAGGCTGTGGGGATCACCCTTAAGGAACATTGGGACCAGGGGATGGGGGGTGGCCCATTAAAGGGGTGTCTTCAAGAGATTATTTAAAAGCTGGGACCTAGCACAGATCCTGGGGATCCATGACAGTGGGCACAGAGGGGGGGGCATTGAATGCACCAGGAGGATTTTGCAATAATTAACTTGCAGCAGTAAAAAGTTTAGTCCCAGAAGGCAGCAAGACGTGACATACATCCACCTTCCTGAGACAAGCATCACCGAGCTGGGCGGGGGAGGGGGTTAAGTGCTGGGAAGTTAAACGAGCTGCAGCGGATTGCATGGCTGGAGCAGGATGATCAAGCCAAGATGTAGGGTCCAGACCCAGACAGAGATCCACGAGAGTCCAGGAACGATGAAGGCAGCAGCAGCAGGGCATCCCACGGCCCCATTGCCCTTGTGGCAGGGCATCCCACGGCCCCATTGCCCTTGTGGCAGGGCATCCCACGGCCCCATTGCCCGTGCGGCAGGGCATCCCA
>NW_020714905.1:0-5125 GCF_002925995.2 Terrapene triunguis | reverse complement strand
AACACGCCACCCGCTGTGGCGCGGTATTCGGCAGCGGCACCTTCACTCACTCCCCAGGGCTTCGGCGGCGTTTCAGCAGCGGGTCCTGCAGTGCCGCCGAAGACACCCGGAGCTAGTGAAGGGCCCGCCGCCGAAGACCCGGACCGCCGCCCCGTCAGTAAAAGCGCCGCAGAACGCAGGGCTGAGGAGGGAGGGGCTGGAAGGAGTGTTACTTTCCCTTTAAGGGTATGTCTACACTACGAGGGTATTTCGATTTCACTTAAATCGAATATGTGGAATCGATATTGCAAAGTCGAACTTGTGTGTCCACACTAAGGACAGTAATTCGACTTTGTGAGTCCACACTAACGGGGAAAGCGTCGACATTGGAAGCGGTGCACTGTGGGCAGCTATCCCACAGTTCCCGCAGTCCCCGCTGCCCATTGGAATTCTGGGTCGAGCCGCCAATGCCTTCTGGGTAAAAAAAAGGGTCGAGGGTGCTTTTGGGTAATTGTCGTCATCCGTCTGTCACTACCGCCCTCCCTCCCTCCCTGAAAGCGCTGGCGGGAAATCAGTTCGCGCACTTTTCGGGTCAGTGACAGCGCGGACGCCACAGCACTGCGAGCATGGATCCCGCTGCGACCATCGCTGCAGTTGTGGCCCTTGTCAACGCCTCGCAGGTTATCATCCACTTTTCCCAGAGGCAGATGCAGATAAACCAGGCGAGGAGGCTACGGCACCGCGGTGAGGGCCTGAAGTCTGAGAGTAGCACAGACCTGTCAGAAAGCACGGGACCCCGCACCGAGGACATCACGGTGACAATGGGTCATGTGGATGTTGTGGAACGGCGATTCTGGGCACGGGAAACAAGCACGGACTGGTGGGACCGCATAGTGCTGCAGGTCTGGGACGAATCCCAGTGGCTGCGAAACTTTCGCATGCGGAAGGGGACTTTCATGGAACTTTGTGAGTTGCTGTCCCCTGCCCTGAAGCGCAGTGACACCCGGATGCGAGCAGCCCTGACTGTCCAGAAGCGAGTGGCCATAGCCCTCTGGAAGCTTGCAACGCCGGACAGCTACCGGTCTGTCGCGAACCAGTCTGGCGTGGGCAAATCTACTGTGGGGGTTGTTGTGATGCAAGTAGCCAACGCAATCATCAAGGTACTGCTCTCAAAGGTAGTGACCCTGGGAAACGTGGAGGTCATCATAGATGGCTTCGCCGCGATGGGATTCCCAAACTGCGGTGGGGCTATAGATGGAACTCACATCCCTATCCTGGGACCGGACCACCAGGCCGGCCAGTACATCAACCGAAAGGGCTACTTTTCGATGGTGCTGCAAGCACTGGTGGAACACAGGGGACGTTTTACCAACATCAACGTTGGATGGCCGGGCAAGGTTCATGACGCTCGCGTCTTCAGGAACTCTGGTCTGTTTAGACGGCTGCAGGAAGGTATTTACTTCCCGGACCACAAAATAACTCTTGGGGATGTGGAGATGCCTACAGTGATCCTTGGGGACCCAGCCTACCCGCTAATGCCCTGGCTCATGAAGCCCTACACTGGCGCCCTGGACACTGAAAAAGAACTGTTCAACTACCGGCTGAGCAAGTGCAGAATGGTGGTGGAGTGTGCTTTTGGACGTCTCAAGGGGAGATGGAGAAGCTTACTCACTCGCTGTGATCTCAGCGAAACCAATATCCCCATTGTTATAGCTGCTTGCTGTGTGCTCCACAATCTGTGTGAGAGCAAGGGGGAGACCTTTATGGCGGGGTGGGAGGTTGAGGCAAATAGCCTGGCATCTGATTACGCCCAGCCAGACAGCCGAGCGATTAGAAGAGCCCAGCGGGACGCGCTGTGCATCCGGGAGGCTTTGAAAGCTAGGTTCCACAGTGAGCAGGGTAACCAGTGACTTTTAAGTTTCTGTACAGAGAAGCTGAACCTGCCCCCGTTTCTTTACCCAGTTAATGTTGACTATCCTCTCCAGTTACAGACCCCCTCCACCCCCTTCCAAAAAAATAAAATCAGTTTTATTTTGTTATTGGACACCGTTGTCTTTAGTACTGTTTTCGCGGGAATCTTTGAAACCGGGGACGCAGACTGTGGTGGGGAGCGGGTGTAGTGTACTGATGCAAATGATCCTTCTATACTCCAGGAATGACAGGATTCGCAGTGGCGGACTGGTTGTTTCAGCGGAGCCTGCCAGCCCTCCTGAGCGGGACTGCGTGTATGTGGGGGCTATGTGACTTTATGGCAGGGGGAGGAGGGTTACAGCTCCCCTGCTGCGTGGCTCTGTGATCCAGGACAAGGACCGCTGCATAAGATCTGTAACTGCCCTCCCCCGCCACAAAGTCACAGAGCAAACAACCACCCCCCGCCCCCCACAGAACATGAAAACCACTTCCCAGACTGACCAGGGTAACTAGTCACTGCACTGTGTATGTGCCCTGCTGCTGGACCTGCCCCCGCCTCTGTACCCTGCTAAAGGTGACTGTCCTGTCCAATTACCAAGCCCCTTCCCCCCTCCAGACAGACTCTCCTTCAAAAGAACCTGACTGAAACAGTAATGAACAGAAACGTATTTTTTATTAACAACCAGACAGGAAACTGGGGGGTGAAAGTCGGACGGGGGCTTGGGTGAGGCGGGCAGGAAAGGACTTTTCAAATTTTGGGGAATGAGAGCCTTCTGGTGCTTGAGCAGTCTGCAGGGGTGGAGTGAGAGTTTTCACGGACTCTGCCACCCCTCCTTCTTTGGACTTTGGGAGAGGGGGGTATGGGACTTGGTGGCGGGGGAGTGCGGTTCCTGATAGACTGCAGCGGGGCTCTGTCCTCCTGCCTCCGTTCCTGCAGAACATCAACAAGGCGCCGGAGCGTGTCCGTTTGCTCCCTCAGAAGTCCAAGCAGCGTTTGAGTCGCCTGCTGGTCTTCCTGACGCCACCTCTCCTCACGTTCCATGTGTGTCCGGTGCATTTGTGACAAATTCTCCCTCCACTGGTTCTGCTGTGCTGCCTGGGCTCGGGCGCAGCCCATTAGTTCTGAGAACATGTCCTCTCGCGTCTTCTTCTTCCTCCGCCTAATGTGCGCTAGCCTCTGGGAGTGTGATGCCAAGCAGGGTTGGGAGACAGTTGCAGATGTGGCTGTGGGAATGAGGAAAAGGCAGTGAATTCCTCCGAAAGATAAATGTGGTTGTGAATCAAGAACATAGTTTTTCTCTGTGAACAAGACCATGAACCACACCTATCACATGCGCACTCAGGACAAGGTCGAATTTTCGAACCTCGCCTTCACTGCCTGGGCTTTTGCACTGCCGATCTGGGAAGCGGGGCAGGACACGGTACTCTCTGTAGCAGGCAAACATGGTAAGCCGTAGACTTGTGGCTGCTTAAAACTTTAGGAGTACCACTGGCCTCCTTTCACATTGAAAGCACTGCCAGTCTGTGCTGCCAGCAATCGGCCAAGCAGGAACTCTGGCCCTGTCCCACCCCCTCGCGGATGAGCCAGGGAAAGATTCCTGTATGCTGCCCCTCTCCCGCCCCCACCGCGTGGCTGTAAAACAGCGGTCACAGTTCTGTAAAGGAACTTGTTGCAAGCAGTCCCAATACTAACAATCCCCTACCTAATTCAAAGCAGGTCATCATGAGCGACATAACTCTCATGAGGATCCTGGACACCGAGATCCAACGGATGCTTCGAGAAAGCCTGCAGAGACCGGGGCCCTATGCCGCCATGCTATGCAAGGCAATGATACCGGAGTACCTGCTTGTCTCCTGGCGCGGGAACATCTCCTACTTCAGAGGACCAAGTAAAGCCGCTCTCCCCAGGAACCTGATGAACAGGCTATCCCATTACCTGCAGCAGAGCTTTGTGGAGATGTCCGTGGAGGACTACTGCTCTATCCCCGGACATATAGACCGGATTCTAATATAGCTGCAGTAGCAGGGACTAAAGAGTGGAGCAGCTTGGGCAGCACAATCATGCACAACCGGACACTGTTTGATTTTTTTTAAATAGTTGTTACTGATTACTTAAGCGCCCAGGGGGAAGAAATCATGATTCACAGATTGTTCTTAGTACTAATATTCAAGTTTTGTAAAAAATAAAGGTTAATATGTTTAAAGCACTTACCGCTTGATCCTTCGCCTGAATCTGTGTCCAGGTTACATGCTGGGGAGGGTTGGTAGGGGATCTCTGTAAGGGTGATGAAGAGCTCCTGGCTGTCGGGGAAATCAGCTTGGTAAGCGCTGTCGACTGCCTCGTCCTCCTCATCTCCTTCCTCATCTTCCCCGTCCGCTAACATGTCCGAGGAACCAGCCGAGGACAATATCCCATCCTCAGAGTCCACGGTCAGTGGTGGGGTAGTGGTGGCGGCCGCACTAAGGATGGAATGCATTGCCTCGTAGAAACGGGATCTGTGGGGCTGGGATCCGGAGCGTCCGTTTGCCTCTTTGGTCTTCTGTTAGCCTTGTCTCAGCTCCTTGATTTTCACGCGGCACTGCGTTGCATCCCGGCTGTATCCTCTCTCTTCCATGGCTTTAGAGATCTTCTCATAGATCTTTGCGTTCCGTCTTTTGGAGCGCAGCTCGGAAAGCACGGACTCATCGCCCCACACAGCAATGAGATCCAAGACTTCCCGATCAGTCCATGCTGTGGCCCTCTTTCTATTCTGGGATTGCACGGCCATCTCTGCTGGAGAGCTCTGCATCGTTGCCACTGCTGCCACTGCTCCTGAGCTCGCCACGGTGTCCAAACAGAAACTGCGCTTCAAACTGCCCAGACAGGAAAAGGAATTCAAATTTTCCCGGGGCTTTTCCTGTGTGGCTGGTCAGAGCATCCGAGCTCGGACTGCTGTCCAGAGCGTCAACAGAGTGGTGCACTGTGGGATAGCTCCCGGAGCTATTACCGTTGATTTCCATCCACACCAAGCCTAATTCGATATGGCCATGTCGAATTTAGCGCTACTCCTCTCGTTGGGGAGGAGTACAGAAGTCGAATTTAAGAGCCCTCTATGTCGAACTAAATAGCCTCGTGGTGTGGACGGGTGCAGGGTTAATTCGATCTAACGGCGCTAAATTCGACATAAACGCCTAGTGTAGACCAGGCCTAAGAGAGCCCCGCCTCCCCACCCACGTCCACTCCCCGAACCAATAG
>NW_020714904.1:0-1088 GCF_002925995.2 Terrapene triunguis | reverse complement strand
CCTCCTGCCCCTCCCACCCCCAGGATCTCACCCCACTGCCCCCATTCTCTGGGATCCGACCCCCAGCCCACCAGCCCCACCCCAGTGTGACAGAAGTGGGGATTTTCTGTAATGCTTTTCTGAATGCTGTGCAGGGCAGTGACTTACTGGCCTAGGGATTGCTTCCCAATGGGCACAGAAGGGTCAATATGCTGTCGGGCAGAGCCAGGACGTGAGGTGTGTGCGCGTCACATAGCTGTCTGGGGACGAACGACTGGGTCACAGAGGGTCTGGCAGAAACCCTAGTGGCCGGGACCTTCGCACCTTGTGACCAACAGCCAGGAGGCAGGAGATCCCCCCACCGTTCTGCAGGGAAGCCCAGTGAACAGGGCCATCCCTAGCCATTTTGGTGCCCTACGCATAACTCCCCAATGGGGGGGCTGTGTGGGGCCCCAGGCCTCCCTCCCCCGGGTCTGGGAGGCAGGAGCTGTGGGGGGGGCACCTTTGGGGGCTCCACAGGCCCAGAGTGGCCCAGGGGATTAGCGGGGGGCCATGAACAGCCCGCTCCGCTTCCCTTGCCTCGGCCCCAGCCATGTCGCTCAGGGGAGGGGGTTTGGGGGAAGGGATCCCCACCCTGCACTCACTGGCAGCAGCGGGAAGCGGCGCAGCCCGGCCCCAGCCCACTTCACTCCGCCAGCTCCCAGCCGCGGCGCTCCGCTTCCCACCGCTGCTGAGTGTGGGGGGGAGGGGGAGGAGACCTTTCCCCAACCCGAGCGACACGGGCCGGGGCAAGGGAAGCGGAGCGGGGTGGGGCCACGTCGCTCCTCTTTCTGCCGCAGGTGAGTGTGTGTGGGGGGTCCTTTCCCCAATCTCCCGCACTCACCGGTGGCGGGAAACGGAGCGCCGTGTCTGGGAGCTGGCGGAGTGGAGCGGGCTGGGACCACGTTGCTCCACTTTCCGCCGCTGCCGGTGAGTGCGGGCTCGCTGGGGGAAGAGGTGGAATGGGGGCGGAGCAGGGGGAAGGGTAAGAGGCAGGGCAGAGGGAGATGTCCTGGTCCCCACACCCCCTAGGGAAGGCCCCTTGAAGTGGATGCAGCCCGCGGGGGGGG
>NW_020714903.1:0-1878 GCF_002925995.2 Terrapene triunguis | reverse complement strand
CCCACTGAAGCCCTGAGCCCCAGCAGTTGCCTCCCATGGGGCTGAAGGTTTTAAAGCCAGAAGGGTTGAATCTATTATCTGAAGCAGAGGCGCCGACTCTGTGCGTGCTCCAGGGCTGGAGAGGAGCCAGCTCGCTCCTTCCCTCCCCGCAGCCAGGGCCGGCTCTAGGCACCAGCAAAACAAGCTGGTGCTTGGGGCGGCACATTTTAGGCATGGCCGGCGCCAGAATGCCGCCCCTAAAAATGTGCCCTTGCCGCCCTAGCTCACCTCCGCTGCTGCTGCCGCTCGCGCACCGCTAATCGCCCTCCCTCCCAGGCTCTCAAACCTGGGAGGGAGGGGGAGATCCCGAGCGGCCGCGGCGCTCAAAACGGGGATGGGGTAATTAAAAAACGGGGGGGGGGGGCCAAAATTGGTTTTGCCTTGGGCGGCAAAAATCCTAGAGCCGTCCCTCCCCGCAGCACCTCCCGCCCACCAGCAGCCCCACCGATTACCTCCCCGTCCCTCCCTGCACTTCCTGCCCGCTGCAATCAGCTGTTTCACGGCATGCAGGAGGCTATGGGAGGAAGGGGGAGGAGCTGGGATGGCGTAGATGTGGAGGAGGAGGCCAGGAGTGCGATCCAAAAAGGAGAAGTTGATGTTGGCCAAACAACAGGAAGGGAAGGTGGTTTAGTCAAGAACAAGAGGGATGAAGAAACCAGGCAGAAGAGGTGGTTAAAAAAAAAAAAAGACCTGGGAAGCATTTCACAACAAATTTGTAAAAATCTACTTTTTTCAATGAAAAAAATGTGAAATGATTTGTATTATCAGTCTTTTCAAAAAAATGTTTCAAAGTTTTGATAGGAAAAAGACACTTTTGTCCGGGTTTTTTAACCCCAAAAATCAAAGAAAGAAAGAACTAAATCCAAATACATTTTTTGTTTGTTTTGCTTTGGTCAAAAATCCACTTTTCACTGAACGTATTTGTCACAATGAATAATTTCGACTGGCTCTACCAGCTGGGTTCAGCAGCGTGGACAGCTGAATCAAACTAATGTAGGGTTCAAAGAAATAAATGCCGTGAGGGGAAGGTTTCACTGTTGAATACGTTGGTGGTTTGGTCGAAACATGAAGGAAGAGACAGAAGAATAACGAGAACAGCCATGGATCACGTCAGACCAAAGGTCGCTCCAGCCCAGTGTCCTGTCTCCCAACAATGGCCAGTGCCAGGTGGGAATGAACAGACAGGAATCATCAAGTGATCCATCCCCTGTCATCAGGGCCGGCTCCAAGCAAAACATTTTTCCCACGCCCCCCCCAGCCCCGCCCAACTCCGCCCCTTCCCCGCCCCATTCCAACCCCTTCCCCAAATCCCCGGCCCTCCCTCCTCCCCTGGGCGCGCCGCATTTCCCCTCCTACCCCTCCCTCCCAGGCAAGCCTGGGAGGGAGGGGGAGAAGCGGAGCGGCGGCGCGCTCAGGGGAGGAGGCAGAGATGAGCTGGGGGGGGAGCGGTTCCTCTGCCCCCCCGCAAGGTTACTTCCTGCGGCCCTCCCCACGCCCCCCACCACAGCAACTCACCTCCGCTCAGGGCCAGCTCCCGGCTTTTTGCCCCAAGCAAAAAAAAAAAAGGGGCCGAAGTGCTTGGAGGGCTGGGGACACCCAGAGCATGGGACTGCATCCCTGCCCATCCTGGCTAATAGCCATTGATGGACTTGTAGTGTAGCTGGGGGGGAGAAGGGGGAGCAGCTGCTCCCCCTGAGCACATTCCCCAAAAGTGGCGTCTTTTTAACTCACTCACAAAAAACACGCCACCCGCTGTGGCGTGGTCTTCGGCGGCGGCACCTTCACTGACTCCCCGAGGCTTCGGCGGCGTTTCAGCAGCAGGTCCTGGACCGCCGCCCC
>NW_020714902.1:0-1458 GCF_002925995.2 Terrapene triunguis | reverse complement strand
CCTGGGCAAGGAACGCTTTGCTGGTGTTGACATCCGAGTCCATGTTAAGGGGGGGGGCCATGTAGCACAAATCTACGCAATTCGCCAAGCTATTTCCAAAGCATTGGTGGCTTATTATCAGAAGTATGTTGATGAAGCTTCCAAGAAGGAAATCAAGGACATCTTAATCCAATATGATGGAACCTTACTGGTTGCAGATCCTCGTCGTTGCAAGTCCAGGAAGTTTGGTGGACCTGGTGCTCGTGCACGCTACCAGAAGTCTTACCATGACAATTGTTCTTTACCCTTGTATCTTGCAATAAATATGAGGAAAAGTTAAAAAAAAAAAAAAGCCCCCCTGCGCCCGACTGAGCTCCTGGGCAGAGACCTGCCCGCCCTGCAGGCCCAGTGCACCTCAGCCGGCATTTGCAGGGACACCCGGCAGCCCTTTCCCGACACAGCCGGGTTCATTGGTCACCTGGGACCCAGCACGGGGAAGCCTGAGATTAGCAGAGAGCAGCCATGGTTAAGGTTAAGCCAGAGCACATCCTGGGCAATGCCAAGGCTCCCTGGGGCCAGGCTGCCATAGGAACTATCTCTGCTCTCGCTGTCTGTCCCGGTGCCTTTGTCTGTCAGTCCCAGGTGCGAGCTCCGTGTGTCTGTGAGCTCAGCACTTAGCCCCTCCCCCTTTGTCCTCCTGCTAGGGGTCTTTGCTGGGCTTCCCAGCAGAGCGGTGAGGGGATCTCCTTCCCCTGGCCCTTGGCTGCTAGGTGTGAACGTCCCGGCCAATGGGAATTCCTTTGTCTCTCCCGCTCCTCCATTCCCATGTGTGCATGCTGTCTGCGTGTTAACAGCTCTGCTGTCCCACCAGGTGGCTGCGTGTGCCACACCCCTTGTCCCTTCCCTTCACACTCAGTACATAGCTGTGCAAAGCCCACAGATACGCACAGGAACCCGAAAAATATAACCAGTATTCCCACATTTGTCACACCTCTTCCCCCTTCCAGACCAAACTGAGCAAAGCCACTTTCACCAGCAACCACAGGCAGTTCGAACCCACAAGCGCTATCCAGAGATGCCAACAACAATTTCCCATCCCAGGGGTGTCTGCCCTACCAGGCCCTTTCAGGATGCTTACAGCCCAGTTTCCAGTGCATGGTTCAGAGCAGTTCTAGGTCTGGGCTGTCAGATGACACTTGTAGGGTGCACATGGGGAGTTTTCATGTGGCTCTTTGGCCACCCTGTGACACTGGCAGACCAGGTGCCAGCTCATGCCAGAGCCCCAGGTCAATCTTCAGAAGTTCAAGAGCTGGGGCGCTCCTGCCGGGACTCGGGGCTTCAGCCCTATGGCGGGGTGGTGGGGTAGGGGCTTCTGCTCTGTGGGGTCGCCGCATGGGGCGTGCCTGCCGGGGCTTGGGGCTGAAGCTCCTCTCCCACTGAAGCCCTGAGCCCCAGCAGTTGCCTCCCATGGGGCTGAAG
>NW_020714901.1:0-5847 GCF_002925995.2 Terrapene triunguis | reverse complement strand
AGGATCTCACCCCACTGCCCCCATTCCCCTTGCAGCAGGGTGTCCCACGCCCCCATTCCCCTTGCAGCAGGGTGTCCCACGCCCCCATTCCCCATGCAGCAGGGTGTCCCACGCCCCCATTCCCCATGCAGCAGGGTGTCCCACGGCCCCGTTCCCCATGCAGCAGGGTGTCCCACGCCCTCATTCCCCATGCAGCAGGGCAGCCCATGCCAGGGTGTAGTGTAGGAACTTGCTCTCTGTAGGAATGTGCTACTTAGGGTGCACTGAGCATGCTGACATGAACTGAGCATGCTCAGTAATATCTGCTGAAGCCACTGCCCTTCACCCTGCCCTTAAATGGTATAAGTTTCTGCTGACTGCTTTTGACAGGGGTTAAAAAGTTGCAAAGGGGGCAAATCGGAGGACAGGGTGGCCAGGGTCTGAGCAGGGGGCGGAAATTGACTGGCCCAGGGAGGGGGGTCAAGCAGCTGGAGGCAGGGTTAGAGTAGGGGCTGAAAGGCAAAATTAGGTATGGGGGGCGAAGGAGTTTGGTTATGCTCGGGGTGAGTCACTGCCAGAGGGTGACCAAGGGCAAAACCCGGCCCAGGCGGGGCACAGGGGGCAGCAGTTACCCCAGTGGCACGGAGACACCTGTGTTTGAAAAAATAGTGTGAGTGGCGCAGAGGGGCTGTTTTATTCCCCTCGCACAGTACTGTGCATCTCAGCATGGGCTTCCCAGGGCTGGGTTCTTAGAGGCACAGGGATCCCAATGCCTAGCCACTGCCGCTCCTCTCCGTCTGATCTAACCTACTGAGGTGCGGCAGGAGACTTAATTCAGTGAAACTGGGCCTTCCTTACACCCCCACAAGGGGCTGTACACCCCCCCGAAATTTCCCCAAGCCCCCCTCCCCCCGTGGTCAATTAGTTACGTGCAGCGTTGCCAATATAGTCATTGGTTGGAAATCTGAATTGAAATTGAAACATTAATACACACTATAAAAACATATACAATGTATGATCAAATACTTGTATCTGAAAAAGTAGAATAGGTTTGAAAAGTGTGAACACAGACTAGCTTCCTCACACAGCTGTTGTTTTTTCTGACAATGTCGGTATCCAGCAGACAGAGCTCTGTTGTCCAAGTGATCAATTTTGGCTGGTGTTCGGAGTTTCTGTACTAAACATTTTTATGATATTATAATTAATTTTTGCATAAAAACGGTGTATTATTAGGTCAGACCAAAGATCCATCTAGCCCAGTACTCTGTCTTTCCACAGTGGCCAGTGCCAGGGGCTTCAAAGGGAATGAACAGAACAGGGCAAATTATTGAGTGATCCATCCCCTGTCGTCCACTCCCAGCTTCGGGCAAACAGGCTGTCAGAGCATGGTGTTGCATCCCTTCCCATCCTGGCTAATAGCCATTGACGGACATATCCTCCAGGAACTTATCTAGTTCTAGTTTTGGCCTTCACAACATCCCCTGGCAAAGAGTTCCACAGATTGACTGTGCGTTGTGTGAAGAAATACTTCCTTTTGTTTGTTTTAAACCTGCTGCCTATTCATTTAATTGGGTTTGGGTGACCCCTAGTTCTTGAGTTATATGAGGGAGCTTTTCACTTTCTTCACACCAGTCAAGATTTTATAGACCTCTATCACATCCCCCATTAGGCGTCTCTTTTCCAAGCTGGAAAGTCCCCCAGGTCTTTCTAATCTCTCCTCATATGGAAGCTGTTCCATACACCTAATCATTTTAGTTGCCCTTCTCTGTACCCTTTCCAACTCCAACATATCTTTTTTGAGATGGGGCGACCGGGACTACATGCAGTATTCAAGATGTAAGCGTACCATGGATTTATATAGTAAAAGTGGAGAACTTTGGTTTGCCAGACTGATCAGCAAAGCCAATGCTGACAAACTATGTGAAAAGGCTGCAAAACACCCAGCCTCTGGACTGCACCAACATGCAGAAAGCCTTATAAGCCAGTCACTGTCAATTTAAAGCCAATTTTAGAAGTACTTAATGAGGCTGTTAAGAATGCTGGAAACACAACACAGTTTATACAAACAAACGTGGATGTCACATCAAACTTTCTATTTAAGCAAGAGATACCACACACTACAAACTTGAAATCAATGTTAAGTGCATTGTCACTTGTTAGTTCTGAAGCTGAACACTGGTTCCGAACAAGATTGGCAAATGCTCACTATCTTTCTGCAAGAAACTCAACTGACTGGCTAGAAGCATGCAGTGCAACAGTGAAAGACTCAGCAGTTGAAAAAGTGAAGAACTCTCTCACCACATTCAAAAAATTTGCATACATGGCTGATGAATGCACCGATGCAAATGGACATCAAGTATTAAGTCACGGTGTATGTTATCTTGATGTCAGGGGTAGGCCAGTAGATGCATTTCTAGATGTTCAAGTTATAGAAGACACATTGGCTGCATCTGTAACAACCCACATCTTAGGGCTGGTCTACACTGTAGGGGGGATCGATCTAAGATACGCAACTTCAGCTACGTGAATAACGTAGCTGAAGTCGAAGTATCTTAGATCGATTTGCCTGGGGTCCACACGGCGCGGGATCGACGGCTGCGGCTCCCCCGTCGACTGCGCTACCGCCACTTGCTCTGGTGGAGTTCCGGAGTCAACGGTGAGCGCGTTCGGGGATCGATATATCGCATCTTAACGAGACGCGATATATCGATCCCGGATAAATTGATTGCTACTCGCCGATACCGCGGGTAGTGAAGACGTACCCTTAGAAGAGTTAAATGCTTGTCAGGTGAACCCCAAACAGAAGGCTGCTTGTGCATTTGATGGAGCTGAAAACTTCTCTGGAAACATGGTGGAGTACAAGTTTTGCTCAGAGAAAAGTGTAACCCTAATCTCTCCTATACACACTGCAGAGGCCATCTACTCCAACTAGAACTAGTACGCGCTGCAGACTCTTCAAAAGGCATTCAGAAAGCTACAAATCTAATGTCTTCATTATATCTTGGAAAATATAGAAGATACACTGGGACTCAAGTTCAAATTAGTCCAACCTGGGAAAATCCACTTGCTTTCTCATGAGCGATCCTTGGCTGTTGTCTTAAAATTACTGCAACCATTATTATTGGCTTTGGAAAGTATCTACCGAGATGGGACGGATCTAAGTGAGGCTGGTGGATTACTTTTGCTACTAAGTTCAGAGAACACAATTGCCATTCTTTCTTGTAAGTCTGTTGTTGAAACCCCTTGGGTCATTAAACAATGCCACCCAGGCATCTGCTACAACAGTAGTAGATCTCTGTCCAGCAATGGAAGCTACACTTGGATCAATCAGAGAGATATCCATTGAAAACATACTGGAAGAAGCAAAGATTTCAGTTCAGAAGTTGACTAATTAGGGCACGTATATTAACTCCTTAAATGACGAAGACAAGAAGTGTTTGTTAAGCCATCTGAAAAAGTAGAATCATAGATTCATAGAATCTCAGGGTTGGAAGGGACCTCAGGAGGTCATCTAGTCCAACCCCCTGCTCAAAGCAGGACCAATCCCCCACTAAATCATCCCAGCCAGGGCTTTGTCAAGCCTGACCTTAAAAACCTCTAAGGAAGGAGATTCCACCACCTCCCTAGGTAACCCATTCCAGTGCTTACAACACTGCAACTAATACAGCCCAGAATGATGTTTGCTTTTTTTGCAATAGTGTTTCTGTCCAATATATTCATTGATGTTTTACATAATGGCATAGAGAGTACACTTATAAAGTTTGTGAATGATTCCAAGCCTGGAGGAGTTGCAAGTGCTTTAGAGGATAGGATGAAAATTCAAAATGATCTGGACAAACTGGAGAAATGGTCTGAAGTAAATAGGATGAAATTCAATAAGGACAAATGCAAATTACTCCACTTAGGAAGAAACAATCAGTCACACACATACGGAATGGGAAATGACTGCCCAGGAAGGAGTACTGCAAAAAAAAAGTGGGGAGGCAGGGGGTGTCATAGTGGACAACAAGCTAAATATGGGTCAACAGCGTAGTTGCAAAAAAAGCAAACATCATTCTGGGATGTATTAGCAGGAGTGTTGTAAGCAAGACATGAGAAGTAATTATTTCGCTCTACTTGGCGCTGATTAGGCCTCATCTGCAGTATTGTGTCCAGTTCTGGGCGCCACATTTCAGGAAGGATGTGGACAAATTGGAGAAAGTCCAGAGAAGAGCAACAAAAATGATTAAAGGACTAGAAAACATGAGCTATGAGGGAAGATTGAAAGAACTGGGTTTGTTTAGTCTGGAGAAGAGAAGACTGAGAGGGGACATGAGAACAGTTTTCAAGTACGTAAAAGTTTGTTACAAGGAGGAGGGAGAAAAATTGTTGTGCTTAACCTCTGAGGATAGGACAAGAAGCAATGGGCTTAAATTGCAGCAAGGGAGGTTTAGGTTGGATATTAGGAAAAACTTCTTGTCAGGGTGATTAAGCACTGGAATAAATTGCCGGGGGAGGTTGTGGAATCTCCATCATTGGGGATTTTTAAGAGCAGGTTGGACAAACACCTGTCAGGGATGGTCTAGATGGTGCTGGTCCTGCCATGAGTGCAGGGGACTGGACTAGATGACCTCTCGAGGTCCCTTCCAGTCCTGTGTTTCTATGATCAGTTACCAGCAGACGTGCTGATGGGAAATTATCTGGATGACTGGCCGGATGGTGCCCAGAGCACCCTGGGCCTTACCAGGGGTCAGAGCCACAGAGCGCCACCCAGTCCTGACCAGGGCCGCAGACCATCACACTTGGGGCTAGCGAGCCATCTCCTCCGGCTTGGGGGAATTGTGCTTCCTGGGGCAGAACTGGATGGGGCTGAGGCTGAGACTGTGATGTGGGGAAACTGAGGCACAGGCCAGCGGTGCTGTGACTCCAGTCCCCATCAGCAAGGAGGGGAGGGATGGTTCACACTCCCTGCCCCAGCAGTTGAATTTCAGATGGAGCTACAGAAGACACTGAGGGCCCTGCCTGGTTGCAGCGGGGAACGTGCTCCCCCCCCACATTAAGGAGGATGGCAGGGAAGGATTCCTGTACCAGGAGTGGGGTCCCACCTGAGGCAATCAACTCTTGGGGGGGTCAGGAGGCAGCTGGAGGTCCCCCAGAGGTACCGCTGCGGGCCATTGTACCTGGCCCATGACCTCCCTCTCTCCAGGGGATCCAGCACAACAAGCAAAGGCTGCTGCCAAACTTCTACTGGCCTGGAGACTTGGACTCAGTCCAGCAGCACTACAGGTCCTGCGACCCCTGCCTGAGGGTGGGGACGGCCTGGGACAAGGGCAACGCAGCCCTGCGAGCCCTCACCCCTGCCCAACAGAGAGGTGGCTATGGAAATGGTGAGGCCCCTCAGCAAGGCAACCCGGGCAGGGAAGAAATGCATTCTGGGGGTGGCAGATTTCGTCACCCGGTACCCCGAGGCGGCGGCTCTGTCCTCCAGCGAGGCTGCGAGTCCGTGGCAGACGCGCTGCTGACCATTCTCAGCAGAGTGGGGTTCTCCAGCGACGTACCTAGGGGGCTCATTACATGTCAGCCCTGCTCTGGTGCTTGGGGAGAAGTGTGGGATCCGGCACACCTGGATATCATCCTATGTCTAATGAGTGAGCTAACACGCTACCCTTCCCCCACTCTTCACCCAGATCCCTCCCTCCTCCAAAATATCCCTCCCTCCCCATGGATCTCACCCCCTCCCCCTGCCTCCCCTGGGACATCATCCCCGCTGTGCCTCCCTCCTCCAGGATCTCACTGTCCCCTTCTACTCCTCTGTGCACTGCAGCTCTGTGTCACTTTCAATTTCTCTCTTGAGGAGTGACCCCTCCCCCTTTCCTTCTCCACCCCCTT
>NW_020714900.1:0-2001 GCF_002925995.2 Terrapene triunguis | reverse complement strand
GGCCGGGGGTGCATGTGCTGCTGGCGCGGGGGGACGATGCGGAGCGAGTGAAGGTCCTGCCGCCGAGGTGCCGCTGAAGACCCAGGTGGGTGCAAGCACCGCAGCCGGTGGTGCCTTTTTTTCTGACCGTTCCCCCGTTTCCTCCATCTGGCTCCGCCACTGTGATGGACCTCTCTCCATGAACTTATCTAGTCATTTTTGAACCCTGTTATAGTTGTGGCCTTCACAACCTCCTCTGGCAACGAGTTCCACAGACTGACTGTGCGTTGTGTGAAGAAATACTTAATTGTGTTTGTGTGAAGCCTGCTGCCTATTAACCCCTGCTGGGCAGTTCGGAGTGAATACCCCAGTTGGGAAATGGTTGTAAATACAAGTGTGGGCTCTGCATTTAACCACATGATGGTGTCTGTGAGAAATCCAGTGGTGAGCGAGGTGGGGTGCTTGGTAACTAATCTGCTCTGTTCCAGTAAATGAAGAGGAAAGCTGGCTAAAGGAGCTCGTAGTGAGGTGCGAGATCAGGTGAGACTAAATATGCATGTTGTTGTTTGTTGTGTTGAAACCGATTTTGCAAAGGCTTTCATCCATTTGCTAATAAACCTACTTGTTTGAAGCAGGCTGCTTAACACTGTCTCACTGACTCCTGTATCACTGCTCACTGACTCCTGCTGGGAAGAGATGCGCAGGGGGGCTGGAACAATTTCTATTGTGGGGGTGCTGAGATCCACTGATCCAAACTGCAAACCCTGTATAGGATGGAAACCAATTCAAGACAGGGGGTGCAGCAACACCTGTTGCCAGCTTTGCCTGTTGCTCTGGGGGTCTGATCGTTTATTAGGTTTATTCTCCTGTGGGGGAGGGAGGGTTCGACAATCCTGTCAGTGTACTGCTTGTGTCACTTGTGTTCTCATATGGAGTTCTACTTCTCCCTTCTGCCAGTTCTCTTCCAATGGAGCTTCCTGCAGGACCGAGGTCCCCCAGGGCTGGGCTCTTCCCGCCCTAGAATCAGATGAACACACACACATTAACAGAGCGCGTCTGAGAGGACTGGGTAATCAGCACTCCCAAGCTGACCCCTTGTATGTCCCTGGCTGGTTGAACAGCAATTTCAAACTGTTACCCTCGTAAGCCCTTGGACTCGGCGGGCTGGACTAAACAGCACTTTCTAAGCTGCCACCCTCATATGCCCCCAGGTTCAGCACATCCTTATCCCCACTTTCATGCTACTTGATGAGCAAACCCATCAGGATTTTTGGGCGCTGCAGGGATCTTTAGCTTAGATACAAAGTGTGTTGGTGCAGAATGAATGGGGAAGCCAAACACACCCACGGGATGGGGGGGTGGGCGGAGGGAAGTGAGACGGGGCGGGGGGAGAGAAAGAGAGAGAAGCAATTAGCTTAACCATGAAAGTTATTTATTTCCAGGTAGTAACCATACCAGGGGAGCCAAACAAATCAGTTACAATATTAAATCTAACTTACATTGGATTACAAAAGTTAGGGCTAGCAAACCATAACTGATCACACAAGGCAGGGTCAGGAGGCTACACCTAGAGAGAGATAGAGACAGAGAGCTGGATCTCACCACTCCGTGAAGCTCGAATCGATCAGGGTTCCCAGGTGATGGTGGTAGCTGAGAGTCCAGAGGGCTGGAGACAGGCAGAGCTCCCAGCACAATTATTCAGGAAAAGATGAATTCCCCATGGAACTGATACAGAGTTTGTATCCAGTCATGAGAACACTTACCTGAGCATGAGTAGGGATTTTCATAGGAAAACAACAATGGTTCAAGGGAGAACATTAGGTTTGTTTATGGGTAAACCGATGACTCAAGGGAGTATCCCAAAGTTGTTTTGTTCAGGCTAGACAATAGGAACTGCTCATTCCTGGCTATGGGCGGTGTTGCTTCCAGGGAGCTCATAATGCAATTAGGCAGCTTCAGTATTTTGGATACCAACAGAGGATTTATTACTAGAATTGGTCTGATAATTACTGGGCTGGGTGC
>NW_020714899.1:0-3299 GCF_002925995.2 Terrapene triunguis | reverse complement strand
CCCACTGAAGCCCTGAGCCCCAGCAGTTGCCTCCCATGGGGCTGAAGCCCCAATACCCCGCTCCCTGCTGGGCAGAAAGCCCTACCCCTACCCTTGCCGCAGGCCAGAAGCCCTGAGCTCAGAGCCGTAACTAGGTATTTTTGCGCCCAAGGCAAGAATATAAAATTGCGCCCTCCCCCAGGGCCGGCTCTTCGGCGGCAATTCGGCGGCGGGTCCCTCAGTCCCTCTCGGAGGGAAGGGCCTGCCGCCGAATTGCTGCAAAAGAATGAATGAAGCGGCGGCAGTAGAGCCTGTGATTTTGGGGGGTCAACTAATGATTTTTGACTGCTTGGGCTGGTAATTGGTTCCAGTCCAGTTCCAATCCCGAGAGGGACTCACAGGTGAAGAGAGGAGGGAGGTGCTGGATATCAGCAGTGGCCACTAGGGATCAGCATGTGTCCTGAGAATGCTGGGAGTTCAGGTTTGCAGGGCAGGATCAGGGGTGGCAGGTTTGTAGAAATTTTGGTGGTGCCCAGAACCCGCCCCCACCCAAACTCTGCCCCCCCCCCCGCCCAAGGCTCTGGGAGGGAGTTTGGGTGAGGGAGGAGGTCTGGGGTGCAGGCCCTAGACTGGGGCAGGGGATTGGGGTGCAGGCTCTGGGAGGGAGTTTGGGGATGGGAGGGGTGCAGAGGGATGGGGTGCAGGGGTGAGGGCTGTGGGTTGTGGCTGCAGATGAGAGGTTTGGAGTGTGGGAGGGGCTCAGGGCTGGGGCAGAGGGTTGGGGTGTGGGAGGATGAGGGCTCTGGCTGGGACTGAGGTGTTTGGGTTGCTGGAGGGGCGCAGGGCGAGAGTAGGAGTGTGGGGGGTGAGGTCTCTGATTGGGAATGGGAGGAGCTCAGGTCTGGGGCAGAGGGTTGAGCTGTGGGGGGGTGAGGGCTCTGGCTGGGACAGGGGATGAGGTGTTTGGGGTGCTGGAGTGGCTCGGGCAGAGGGTCAGGGTGTGGGGGGATGAGGGCTCTGGCTGGGAGTGGGGATAAGGTGTTTGGGGTGTTGGAGTGGCTTGGGCAGAGGGTCAGGGTGTGGGGGGATGAGGGCTCTGTCTGGGAGTGGGGATAAGGTGTTTGGGGTGCTGGAGGGGCTCAGGCCTGGGGCAGAGGGTTGGGGTGGGGGGGGATGAGGGCTCTGGCTGGGACAGGGGATGAGGTGTTTGGGGTACTGGAGGGGCTCAGGGCTCGGGCAGAGGGTTGAGGGTGCAGTGTGGGGGTGAAAGCTCTGACTGGGGGTGTGGGCTCTGGGGTGGGGCAGGGCTGGAGAAGATTTTGGGGTGCAGGCAGGCTGCTCCAGGGACAGGGGCCAGAGAGGAGGACTCCCCCCAGCCCTTTCCCTGCCGGCAGCAGCGAGCTCTCGGGGAGGAGCCCCCGTTTTCTGCCCCCCCAGCAGCACACTCACCCCCACCACTATCACTGCATGTGCTCCTAGGGCCCCTCTCAGGTCCAAGAATCTCCCTCGCCTCCCCCATGGTGGGGCGCTGCGTGTGCCTCCTCCCCTGCTGTTGCCCCTGACTGTAGCCTCACTGGGGGTGAGGGATGGGGCTGCCTCCTTGCCCAGCATGGGGCAGGAGTGGAGACTGCGGGTGGGGCGGGGGCCCTGTGCTGCTGGAGGGTCCCACTGGAAAATGAAAGGGTCTGAGGGGGAAGGGCAGGCTCAGAGTCAGTGGCACTAGGTGATGGGGCACGAGTGGGGGGCACTAGGACCCTGCGGCAGCAGTTGCTGCAGGGAGGCAGCGTGGAGCTGCAGGGGAGAGACAGGGACTCTCTGCTCTGGGGCCGGGAAGGGGGGGGAGCCAGTCGGGGCCGGGGGACACTCGGGGGAGGCGCAGGGGGGCCGCAGGTGGGGCCGGGGGGAGATCACCTGGGTTATAAATAGCTCCGTGCCAGCAGCATTTTTTCCCCTCT
Source organism: Terrapene triunguis (assembly GCF_002925995.2). Lineage (NCBI taxonomy): Eukaryota > Metazoa > Chordata > Testudines > Emydidae > Terrapene > Terrapene triunguis. Next base: position 1,365 of record NW_020714899.1, on the reverse strand, counting down.
CCACCACTTTCTGCAGCTTTGTGCGCCCGAGACAAGTGCCTCACTCGCCTCGCCCTTGTTACAGCACTGCCTGAGCTTCCCCCAAACAGTCTGGTAGGCAGAGAATGGGGGGGGGGGACTTTAACTATAAAAGAGCCGCATGTGGCTCACAAGCTGTCACTCCTCCCCCGCTCCCCCCCCGTGTAGATCAAAGTGACTGTTAACTGTATAAAAGTGTATCTGGTGTTTAAACTTCATGAAAACTCGTGGGATGCTGCGTGCATTGTTTTCACTGTTCTGTACCCGTTATAATGCAGTAGCGAATATTTACATTGTGTTACCCTGGTAACTAAATGACCCACCAAAGAAGCCGTGTGAAATGCAAATGAAGAACATGAACAGAAAAGTGCTGATTTCAAAGCAAGTGGCCACTGTGTGTGATACCTGGAGGGCAAGGACTCAAAATCCATTCCTCACTCTCCGGCAAGGAAAAGTCCACGTGGGGAGTGACACTGTCGGCTTGTTAGCTGTCAGAAGAAACTATAAGTGCGGATTCAAGGAAGGCTCCTGGCTCTCCGGACTGTTTGGACTCTCACAGGGAAGGGCACCAGATGCAAAGCGGAGATCCCCAGGGGCAGTCTGGGTACCTTGAAAAGACTGTTGGGAAAGTGGCAGTTTATTCCATCACTGCCATTGTCTGGAATTACAACCTGTGACTCACTTGTACATGTATTTTACCTGCTTTAACCTCTCGAGAACTTTCATTTCCTTTTCTTAGCTAATAAACCTTTAGTTAGTTGGCTATAGAATTGGCTGCCAACGTTGTCTTTGGTGTCAGATCTAGGACTGTCTGTGGCTCCCTGGTCAGACTGGTACTGTGATCCAGGAGTTCACGTTTGTCACTGGCTTGGTGAAATCTTTAGAACCCACCACCAGTTTGGGGTGTCTGCCCTGTTTTCTGACAGTGCCCTGAAGTCAGTACTCACGGCTGTGAGCCACTTCAGACAGCATGACATCCCCAGGGTTACTTCCTGCAGCCCGCCCTGTGCCCCCCACCGCCGCAGCTCACCTCCACTCGGGGCTGGCTCCCGGCTTTTTACCCCAAGTGAAAAAAAAAAGGGGGCCGGAGTGCCGCCCCTTGGAAAGTGCCGCCCCAAGCACATGCTTGGAGGGCTGGTGCCTAGAGCCGGCCCTGCCTGTCATCCAGTCCCAGCATCGTACAGTCAGAGGCCTAGGGACACCCAGAGCATGGGACTGCATCCCTGCCCATCCTGGCTAATAGCCATTGATGGACCAGTAGCGTAGCTGGGGGGGAGCAGGGGGAGCAGCTGCTCCCCCTAAGCACATTCCCCCAAAGTGGCGCCTTTTTAACTCACTCACAAAAAA
>NW_020714898.1:1471-2602 GCF_002925995.2 Terrapene triunguis | reverse complement strand
CCCCACCCACATCCCAAGGGAAACCCCAGACGCCTTCTCACCCCACCCCACCAGTCTCCACCAACCAACATCGCCCCGGTGATACCTTAGCAGGGCGATGTTTTAAATGTAATGAACTGGGGCATATAAAGGCTCACTGCCCCAAGAACCCCAACCGATTACAGTTCATTACACCCCAGTCACACCAAAGATCCCCAGACCCAGATGCCTCTCTCATACCCTCGGAGCGAAGGGAAACCTTGAGAGTGGGCGGAAAGAAGGTTATCGCTTGGAGGGATACTGGGGCACAAGTGTCAACTATCCACCAATCCCTAGTGGACCCCAAACTCATCAACCCGGAGGCTACAGTGACAATTCAACCCTTCGTGTCACAGTCTGTAACCTTGCCTACAGCCCAGTTGCATGTCCAGTACAAGGGCTGGGCAGGAATGTGGACTTTTGCAGTATATGACAATTATCCCATCCCCATGCTGCTGGGGGAAGACTTGGCCAACCATGTGAAGCTAGCCAAGAGGGTGGGAATAGTCACCCGCAGCCAGGCTAAGCAAGCTTTCACCCCCATCCCTGTTCCTGAGCCGTCCACCAGAGCCCCGTCGGTGTTACCGGAGACCCAAACACAGGTGGTGGAACCGGATCCCCTGCCAACGACTGCAACAGCCGTAGTGGATCCAATCCCAGAGACCCAGCCAAAGCCAGTCCCAGAACCGGAACTGGCAACGCAACCAGCACCAGAACCATTGCCAGCACTGAGTCCAGCGCTTGCAACCCCGTCTACAACTCCAATGCCAGAGGGCACCAGCGAGCCTGAACTGGCGGAAGCAGCAGATAACCCTACCCAAGAGGCTCAGCCAGAGCCTGAAATACCACATAGTGCACCAGAGGACAGCGGTTCACAGTCAATGGAAACAGCCCCAGCACCTGCATCGCTTCCAGAGGGACCAAGCCCCAGTCCACAGTCCAAGGAGGAACTGATGTCTCCAGCATCAAGGGAACAGTTCCAGGCCGAGCAGGAAGCAGATGACAGCCTCCAGAAAGCTTGGGCGGCGGCGCGGAGCACCCCACCGCCTCTCAGCTCTTCTAACCGATCCCGGTTTGTTGTAGAAAAAGGACTTTTATACAAGGAGACTCTTT
>NW_020714898.1:0-1371 GCF_002925995.2 Terrapene triunguis | reverse complement strand
GTTCCCACTAAGTATCGGGTAAAGCTCTTGAGCTTAGCCCATGATCATCCCAGTGGCCATTCTGGGGTGAACAGAACCAAAGACCGGTTGGGGAAGTCCTTCCACTGGGAGGGAATGGGCAAGGACGTTGCTAATTATGTCCGGTCTTGTGAGGTGTGCCAACGAGTGGGAAAGCCCCAAGACCAGGTTAAAGCCCCTCTCCAGCCACTACCCATAATTGAGGTCCCATTTCAGCGAGTAGCTGTGGATATTCTGGGTCCTTTCCCAAAGAAGACACCCAGAGGAAAGCAGTACGTACTGACTTTCATGGATTTTGCTACCCGATGGCCGGAAGCTGTACCCTTAAGCAACACCAAGGCTAAAAGTGTGTGCCAGGCATTAGCAGACATTTTTGCCAGGGTAGGGTGGCCCTCCGACATCCTTACAGATTCGGGAACTAATTTCCTGGCAGGGAACATGAAAAACCTGTGGGAAGCTCATGGGGTGAATCACTTGGTTGCCACCCCTCATCACCATCAAACCAATGGTCTGGTGGAGAGGTTTAATGGAACTTTGGGGGCCATGATACGTAAATTCATAAATGAACACTCCAATGATTGGGACCTAGTGTTGCAGCAGTTGCTTTTTGCCTACAGGGCTGTACCACATCCCAGTTTAGGGTTTTCACCATTTGAACTTGTGTATGGCCGCGAGGTTAAGGGGCCATTACAGTTGGTGAAGCAGCAATGGGAGGGGTTTACGCCTTCTCCAGGAACTAACATTCTAGACTTTGTAAGCAACCTACAAAACACCCTCCGACACTCTTTAGCCCTTGCTAAAGAAAACCTAAAGGATGCTCAGGAAGAGCAAAAGGCCTGGTATGATAAACATTCCAGAGAACGGTCCTTCAAAGTAGGAGACCAAGTCATGGTCTTAAAGGCGCTCCAGGCCCATAAAATGGAAGCGTCGTGGGAAGGACCATTCACGGTCCAGGAGCGCCTAGGAGCTGTTAACTATCTCATAGCCTCCCCCACCTCCAACATAAAGCCTAAGGTATACCATGTTAATTCTCTTAAGCCCTTTTATTCCAGAGAATTAAACGTTTGCCAGTTTACAGCCCAGGAAACAGATGACGCGGAGTGGCCGGCAGGTGTCTACTACGAAGGAAAAAGGAATGGTGGCGTGGAAGAGGTGAACCTCTCCACGACCCTGGGACGTCTGCAGCGACAGCAGATCAAGGAGCTGTGCACAAGCTTTGCACCGATTTTCTCAGCCACTCCAGGACGGACCGAACGGGCATACCACTCCATTGACACAGGTAATGCTCACCCAATTAGAACCCCATCCTACCGGGAGTCACCTCATGCCCAAGCTGCTATACAAAGGGAGATC
>NW_020714897.1:0-2546 GCF_002925995.2 Terrapene triunguis | reverse complement strand
CCCCACCCACATCCCAAGGGAAACCCCAGACGCCTTCTCACCCCACCACACCAGTCTCCATCAACCAACATCGCCCCGATGATACCTTAGCAGGGCGATGTTTTAAATGTAATGAACTGGGGCATATAAAGGCTCACTGCCCCAAGAACCCTAACCGATTACAGTTCATTACACCCCAATCACACCAAAGATCCCCAGACCCAGATGCCTCTCTCATACCCTCGGAGCGAAGGGAAACCTTGAGAGTGGGCGGAAAGAAGGTTATCGCTTGGAGGGACACTGGGGCACAAGTGTCAACTATCCACCAATCCCTAGTGGACCCCAAACTCATCAACCCGGAGGCTACAGTGACAATTCAACCCTTCGTGTCACAGTCTGTAACCTTGCCTACAGCCCAGTTGCATGTCCAGTACAAGGGCTGGGCAGGAATGTGGACTTTTGCAGTATATGACAATTATCCCATCCCCATGCTGCTGGGGGAAGACTTGGCCAACCATGTGAAGCTAGCCAAGAGGGTGGGAATAGTCACCCGCAGCCAGGCTAAGCAAGCTTTCACCCCCATCCCTGTTCCTGAGCCGTCCACCAGGGCCCCGTCTGTGTTACCGGAGACCCAAACACAGGTGGTGGAACCGGATCCCCTGCCAACGACTGCAACAGCCGTAGTGGATCCAATCCCAGAGACCCAGCCAAAGCCAGTCCCGGAACCGGAACTGACAACGCAACCAGCACCAGAACCATTGCCAGCACTGAGTCCAGCGCTTGCAAACCCGTCTACAACTCCAATGCCAGAGGGCACCAGCGAGCCTGAACTGGCGGAAGTAGCAGATAACCCTACCCAGGAGGCTCAGCCAGAGCCTGAAATACCACATAGTGCACCAGAGGACAGCGGTTCACAGTCAATGGAAACAGCCCCCGCACCTGCATCGCTTCCAGAGGGACCAAGCCCCAGTCCACAGTCCAAGGAGGAACTGATGTCTCCAGCATCAAGGGAACAGTTCCAGGCCGAGCAGGAAGCAGATGACAGCCTTCAGAAAGCTTGGGCGGCGGCACGGAGCACCCCACCGCCTCTCAGCTCTTCTAACCGATCCCGGTTTGTTGTAGAACAAGGACTTTTATACAAGGAGACTCTTTCTGGTGGGCACCAGGAAGACTGGCATCCTCAAAGACAGTTGGTGGTTCCCACTAAGTATCGGGTAAAGCTCTTGAGCTTAGCCCATGATCATCCCAGTGGCCATTCTGGGGTGAACAGAACCAAAGACCGGTTGGGGAAGTCCTTCCACTGGGAGGGAATGGGCAAGGACGTTGCTAATTATGTCCGGTCTTGTGAGGTGTGCCAACGAGTGGGAAAGCCCCAAGACCAGGTTAAAGCCCCTCTCCAGCCACTACCCATAATTGAGGTCCCATTTCAGCGAGTAGCTGTGGATATTCTGGGTCCTTTCCCAAAGAAGACACCCAGAGGAAAGCAGTACGTACTGACTTTCATGGATTTTGCTACCCGATGGCCGGAAGCTGTACCCTTAAGCAACACCAAGGCTAAAAGTGTGTGCCAGGCATTAGCAGACATTTTTGCCAGGGTAGGGTGGCCCTCCGACATCCTTACAGATTCGGGAACTAATTTCCTGGCAGGGAACATGAAAAACCTGTGGGAAGCTCATGGGGTGAATCACTTGGTTGCCACCCCTCATCACCATCAAACCAATGGTCTGGTGGAGAGGTTTAATGGAACTTTGGGGGCCATGATACGTAAATTCATAAATGAACACTCCAATGATTGGGACCTAGTGTTGCAGCAGTTGCTTTTTGCCTACAGGGCTGTTCCACATCCCAGTTTAGGGTTTTCCCCATTTGAACTTGTGTATGGCCGCGAGGTTAAGGGGCCATTACAGTTGGTGAAGCAGCAATGGGAGGGGTTTACGCCTTCTCCAGGAACTAACATTCTAGACTTTGTAAGCAACCTACAAAACACCCTCCGACACTCTTTAGCCCTTGCTAAAGAAAACCTAAAGGATGCTCAGGAAGAGCAAAAGGCCTGGTATGATAAACATTCCAGAGAACGGTCCTTCAAAGTAGGAGACCAAGTCATGGTCTTAAAGGCGCTCCAGGCCCATAAAATGGAAGCGTCGTGGGAAGGACCATTCACGGTCCAGGAGCGCCTAGGAGCTGTTAACTATCTCATAGCCTCCCCCACCTCCAACATAAAGCCTAAGGTATACCATGTTAATTCTCTTAAGCCCTTTTATTCCAGAGAATTAAACGTTTGCCAGTTTACAGCCCAGGAAACAGATGACGCGGAGTGGCCGGCAGGTGTCTACTACGAAGGAAAAAGGAATGGTGGCGTGGAAGAGGTGAACCTCTCCACGACCCTGGGACGTCTGCAGCGACAGCAGATCAAGGAGCTGTGCACAAGCTTTGCACCGATTTTCTCAGCCACTCCAGGACGGACCGAACGGGCATACCACTCCATTGACACAGGTAATGCTCACCCAATTAGAACCCCACCCTACCGGGAGTCACCTCATGCCCAAGCTGCTATACAAAGGGAGATC
>NW_020714896.1:0-1385 GCF_002925995.2 Terrapene triunguis | reverse complement strand
CCTACCGGGAGTCACCTCATGCCCAAGCTGCTATACAAAGGGAGATCCAGGACATGCTACAGATGGGTATAATCCGCCCCTCTAACAGTGCATGGGCATCTCCAGTGGTTCTAGTTCCCAAACCAGATGGGGAAATACGCTTTTGCGTGGACTACCGTAAGCTAAATGCTGTAACTCGTCCTGACAACTATCCAATGCCACGCACAGATGAGCTATTGGAAAAATTGGGACATGCCCAATTCATCTCTACTTTAGACTTAACCAAAGGGTACTGGCAAGTACCACTAGATGAACCCGCTAAGGAAAGGTCAGCCTTCGTCACCCAGGCAGGGGTGTACGAATTCAATGTACTCCCTTTCGGGTTGCGAAATGCACCCGCCACCTTCCAAAGACTTGTAGATGGTCTCTTAGCGGGATTGGGAGAATCTGCAGTTGCCTACCTCGATGATGTGGCCATTTTTTCTGATTCATGGACAGAACACCTGGAGCACCTGGGAAAAGTCTTCGAGCGCATCCGACAGGCAGGACTAACTGTTAAGGCTAAAAAGTGTCAAATAGGCCAAAACAGAGTGACGTACCTGGGGCACCAGGTGGGTCAAGGAACTATAAATCCCCTACAGGCCAAAGTGGATGCTATCCAAAAGTGGCCGGTTCCAAAGTCAAAGAAACAGGTCCAATCCTTCTTAGGCTTGGCCGGATATTATAGGCGATTTGTACCACACTACAGCCAAATCGCCGCCCCGCTGACAGACCTAACCAGAAAGAAACAGCCAAATGCAGTTCAGTGGACTGATAAGTGTCAAAAGGCCTTTAACCAGCTTAAGGCAACACTCATGTCTGACCCTGTGCTAAGGGCCCCAGACTTTGACAAACCGTTCCTAGTAACCACAGATGCTTCCGAGCGAGGCGTGGGAGCAGTTTTAATGCAGGAAGGACCGGATCAAGAATTCCATCCTGTCGTGTTTCTCAGCAAAAAACTGTCTGAGAGGGAAAGTCACTGGTCAATCAGCGAAAAGGAATGCTACGCCATTGTGTACGCGCTGGAAAAGCTACGCCCATATGTTTGGGGACGGCGTTTCCAACTACAAACAGACCATGCTGCGCTACAGTGGCTTCATACCGCCAAGGGAAATAACAAAAAACTTCTTCGGTGGAGTTTAGCTCTCCAAGATTTTGATTTTGAAATACAACACATTTCGGGAGCTTCTAACAAAGTGGCTGATGCACTCTCCCGGGAAAGTTTCCCAGAGTTAACTGGTTAACAATTGTTCTTGGAATGAAACATATTGTTAGTTTTTATATAATCAGTAGTATGTCTTATTAACTCTGTTTTCTCCTAGAACTCCAGGAAGAAATCACAGCCAGTGTGGAACCGAACGTCCAAC
>NW_020714895.1:0-3760 GCF_002925995.2 Terrapene triunguis | reverse complement strand
TACATTTGAACCCTAAAGTTCAAAGTGGGGATCCAGCCTTGACATGGAGGCATAGCGGTGGAGATCGTTTTAACCCAAAAGCCAGTAAGAGATTTTTTTTTTCCTTCTAGCTGCTTGGAGAGCAGAGCTGAAGGTAGATGCATATCTTATCTCTCCTTGCCTGAAGGCAGAGGTGTTAAGTTTTTTTAACGAGGTCCTTTGTTAAGAGAAGGGTTCAAAGGGAGCAAACTTTGACTAACTGGTAAATGTAATTTACAGGCTGAAGTGTTTTTTTTTTCTTTTTACATCCTCGGGAGTAGCTTGTTAGAAAGTCTCTGTTAACTCAGCAGCAGCCAGAGCTAAGTACACATCCCAGTCTCAGTCAACTGCAGAGGGTGTGACCCAGCACAAGAAAACAGGAAAATGACTGCCAAAGAACTAACTAACAAAATAAAACTGGCCAGACTAGAAGCAGAAGAAAACGAGAGAAAACATCAGAGACTGCTTGAAATTAAAAAACTCGAGGCAGAGCAGCATGAAAGAGAAGAAAAAGCCAAACAGGAGGCCCATGAAAGAGAAGAAAAAGCCAAACAGGAGGCCCACAAGAGAGAGATGGAACTGGAAGCAGCAAGGACTAGGCAGAATGCAGCAGACCATCCTAACAACTCCTCTCCAGGTACCACTTCCCATCCCAGGAAATTCCCCACCTACAAGGCAGGCGATGATACTGAGGCCTTCTTAGAAAATTTTGAAAGGGCCTGCCTTGGATACAACATCCCTCTAACCCAGTACATGGTAGAGCTGAGACCGCAGCTCAGTGGACCCTTAGCAGAGGTGGCGGCTGAAATGCCTAAGGAACACATGAACAGTTATGAACTTTTTAAAAACAAGGCCAGAATCAGAATGGGGCTAACACCTGAGCATGCCCGTCGGCGGTTCAGAGCCCTAAGGTGGAAACCAGATGTGTCATTTACCCGGCATGCCTACCACATTCAAAAAAATTGGGATGCCTGGATATCAGGAGCAAATGTTAAATCTACGGAAGAGTTGCCCTTCCTATTGCAAATGGAGCAGTTTTTAGAGGGTGTTCCTGAGGAAATAGAAAGGTACATCCTAGATGGGAAGCCCAAAACTGTAACCGAGGCGGGGGAGATTGGAGCCAAATGGGTGGAGGTGACAGAAAAGAAAAAAGCTAGTAGCAGTTGGAGCGAATATCAGAAGGGGCAAGCCGAAACAAAACCTTACCACCGGGGACAACCCAAGGCCCCACCCACATCCCAAGGGAAACCCCAGACGCCTTCTCACCCCACCCCACCAGTCTCCACCAACCAACATCGCCCCGGTGATACCTTAGCAGGGCGATGTTTTAAATGTAATGAACTGGGGCATATAAAGGCTCACTGCCCCAAGAACCCCAACCGATTACAGTTCATTACACCCCAATCACACCAAAGATCCCCAGACCCAGATGCCTCTCTCATACCCTCGGAGCGAAGGGAAACCTTGAGAGTGGGCGGAAAGAAGGTTATCGCTTGGAGGGATACTGGGGCACAAGTGTCAACTATCCACCAATCCCTAGTGGACCCCAAACTCATCAACCCGGAGGCTACAGTGACAATTCAACCCTTCGTGTCACAGTCTGTAACCTTGCCTACAGCCCAGTTGCATGTCCAGTACAAGGGCTGGGCAGGAATGTGGACTTTTGCAGTCTATGACAATTATCCCATCCCCATGCTGCTGGGGGAAGACTTGGCCAACCATGTGAAGCTAGCCAAGAGGGTGGGAATAGTCACCCGCAGCCAGGCTAAGCAAGCTTTCACCCCCATCCCTGTTCCTGAGCCGTCCACCAGAGCCCCGTCGGTGTTACCGGAGACCCAAACACAGGTGGTGGAACCGGATCCCCTGCCAACGACTGCAACAGCCGTAGTGGATCCAATCCCAGAGACCCAGCCAAAGCCAGTCCCAGAACCGGAACTGGCAACGCAACCAGCACCAGAACCATTGCCGGCACGGAGTCCAGCGCTTGCAAACCCGTCTACAACTCCAATGCCAGAGGGCACCAGCGAGCCTGAACTGGCGGAAGCAGCAGATAACCCTACCCAAGAGGCTCAGCCAGAGCCTGAGATACCACATAGTGCACCAGCGGACAGCGGTTCACGGTCAGTGGAAACAGCCCCAGCACCTGCATCGCTTCCAGAGGGACCAAGCCCCAGTCCACAGTCCAAGGAGGAACTGATGTCTCCAGCATCAAGGGAACAGTTCCAGGCCGAGCAGGAAGCAGATGACAGCCTTCAGAAAGCTTGGGCGGCGGCACGGAGCACCCCACCGCCTCTCAGCTCTTCTAACCGATCCCGGTTTGTTGTAGAACAAGGACTTTTATACAAGGAAACTCTTTCTGGTGGGCACCAGGAAGACTGGCATCCTCAAAGACAGTTGGTGGTTCCCACTAAGTATCGGGTAAAGCTCTTGAGCTTAGCCCATGATCATCCCAGTGGCCATTCTGGGGTGAACAGAACCAAAGACCGGTTGGGGAAGTCCTTCCACTGGGAGGGAATGGGCAAGGACGTTGCTAATTATGTCCGGTCTTGTGAGGTGTGCCAACGAGTGGGAAAGCCCCAAGACCAGGTTAAAGCCCCTCTCCAGCCACTACCCATAATTGAGGTCCCATTTCAGCGAGTAGCTGTGGATATTCTGGGTCCTTTCCCAAAGAAGACACCCAGAGGAAAGCAGTACGTACTGACTTTCATGGATTTTGCTACCCGATGGCCGGAAGCTGTACCCTTAAGCAACACCAAGACTAAAAGTGTGTGCCAGGCATTAGCAGACATTTTTGCCAGGGTAGGTTGGCCCTCCGACATCCTTACAGATTCGGGAACTAATTTCCTGGCAGGGAACATGAAAAACCTGTGGGAAGCTCATGGGGTGAATCACTTGGTTGCCACCCCTCATCACCATCAAACCAATGGTCTGGTGGAGAGGTTTAATGGAACTTTGGGGGCCATGATACGTAAATTCGTAAATGAACACTCCAATGATTGGGACCTAGTGTTGCAGCAGTTGCTTTTTGCCTACAGGGCTGTACCACATCCCAGTTTAGGGTTTTCACCATTTGAACTTGTGTATGGCCGCGAGGTTAAGGGGCCATTACAGTTGGTGAAGCAGCAATGGGAGGGGTTTACGCCTTCTCCAGGAACTAACATTCTAGACTTTGTAAGCAACCTACAAAACACCCTCCGACACTCTTTAGCCCTTGCTAAAGAAAACCTAAAGGATGCTCAGGAAGAGCAAAAGGCCTGGTATGATAAACATTCCAGAGAACGGTCCTTCAAAGTAGGAGACCAAGTCATGGTCTTAAAGGCGCTCCAGGCCCATAAAATGGAAGCGTCGTGGGAAGGACCATTCACGGTCCAGGAGCGCCTAGGAGCTGTTAACTATCTCATAGCCTCCCCCACCTCCAACATAAAGCCTAAGGTATACCATGTTAATTCTCTTAAGCCCTTTTATTCCAGAGAATTAAACGTTTGCCAGTTTACAGCCCAGGAAACAGATGACGCGGAGTGGCCTGCAGGTGTCTACTACGAAGGAACAAGGAATGGTGGCGTGGAAGAGGTGAACCTCTCCACGACCCTGGGACGTCTGCAGCGACAGCAGATCAAGGAGCTGTGCACAAGCTTTGCACCGATTTTCTCAGCCACTCCAGGACGGACCGAACGGGCATACCACTCCATTGACACAGAACTCCAGGAAGAAATCACAGCCAGTGTGGAACCGAACGTCCAAC
>NW_020714894.1:0-5080 GCF_002925995.2 Terrapene triunguis | reverse complement strand
GCGGTGGAGATCGTTTTAACCCAAAAGCCAGTAAGAGATTTTTTTTTCCTTCTAGCTGCTTGGAGAGCAGAGCTGAAGGTAGATGCATATCTTATCTCTCCTTGCCTGAAGGCAGAGGTGTTAAGTTTTTTTTAACGAGGTCCTTTGTTAAGAGAAGGGTTCAAAGGGAGCAAACTTTGACTGACTGGTAAAGATAATTTACAAGTTGAATTGTTTTTTTTCTTTTTACATCCTCGGGAGTAGCTTGTTAGAAAGTCTCTGTTAACTCAGCAGCAGCCAGAGCTAAGTACATCCCAATTTCAGTCAACTGCAGAGGGGTGTGACCCAGCACAAGAAAACCAGGAAAATGACTACCAAAGAAGAAAAAGCTAAAGAGGAGGCCCACAAGAGAGCTATGGAGCTGAAAGAAAAAGAGATAGAGCTGAGAGACAGAGAAGAGAAAGCCAAAGGGGCGGCCCACAAGAGAGAGATAGAGCTGAGAGACAGAGAAGAGAAAGCCAAAGAGGCGGCCCACAAGAGAGAGATGGAGCTGAAAGAAAAAGAGATGGAACTGGAAGCAGCAAGGACTAGGCAGGGTGCATCAGACCATCCTAACAACTCCTCTCCAGGTACCACTTCCCATCCCAGGAAATTCCCTACCTACAAGGCAGGCGATGATACTGAGGCCTTCTTAGAAAATTTTGAAAGGGCCTGCCTTGGATACAACATCCCTCCACCCCAGTACATGGTAGAGCTGAGGCCGCAGCTCAGTGGACCCTTAGCAGAGGTGGCGGCTGAAATGCCTAAGGAACACATGAACAGTTATGAACTTTTTAAAAACAAGGCCAGAATCAGAATGGGGCTAACACCTGAACATGCCCGTCGGCGGTTCAGAGCCCTAAGGTGGAAACCCGATGTGTCATTTACCCGACATGCCTACCACATTGGGAAAAATTGGGATGCCTGGATATCAGGAGCAAATGTTAAATCTACGGAAGAGTTGCCCTTCCTATTGCAAATGGAGCAGTTTTTAGAGGGTGTTCCTGAGGAAATAGAAAGGTACATCCTAGATGGGAAGCCCAAAACTGTAACCGAGGCGGGGGAGATTGGAGCCAAATGGGTGGAGGTGACAGAAAAGAAAAAAGCTAGTAGCAGTTGGAGCGAATATCAGAAGGGGCAAGCCGAAACAAAACCTTACCACCGGGGACAACCCAAGGCCCCACCCACATCCCAAGGGAAACCCCAGACGCCTTCTCACCCCACCACACCAGTCTCCATCAACCAACATCGCCCCGGTGATACCTTAGCAGGGCGATGTTTTAAATGTAATGAACTGGGGCATATAAAGGCTCACTGCCCCAAGAACCCCAACCGATTACAGTTCATTACACCCCAGTCACACCAAAGATCCCCAGACCCAGATGCCTCTCTCATACCCTCGGAGCGAAGGGAAACCTTGAGAGTGGGCGGAAAGAAGGTTATCGCTTGGAGGGATACTGGGGCACAAGTGTCAACTATCCACCAATCCCTAGTGGACCCCAAACTCATCAACCCGGAGGCTACAGTGACAATTCAACCCTTCGTGTCACAGTCTGTAACCTTGCCTACAGCCCAGTTGCATGTCCAGTACAAGGGCTGGGCAGGAATGTGGACTTTTGCAGTCTATGACAATTATCCCATCCCCATGCTGCTGGGGGAAGACTTGGCCAACCATGTGAAGCTAGCCAAGAGGGTGGGAATAGTCACCCGCAGCCAGGCTAAGCAAGCTTTCACCCCCATCCCTGTTCCTGAGCCGTCCACCAGGGCCCCGTCTGTGTTACCGGAGACCCAAACACAGGTGGTGGAACCGGATCCCCTGCCAACGACTGCAACAGCCGTAGTGGATCCAATCCCAGAGACCCAGCCAAAGCCAGTCCCGGAACCGGAACTGGCAACGCAACCAGCACCAGAACCATTGCCGGCACGGAGTCCAGCGCTTGCAAACCCGTCTACAACTCCAATGCCAGAGGGCACCAGCGAGCCTGAACTGGCGGAAGCAGCAGATAACCCTACCCAAGAGGCTCAGCCAGAGCCTGAGATACCACATAGTGCACCAGCGGACAGCGGTTCACAGTCAATGGAAACAGCCCCAGCACCTGCATCGCTTCCAGAGGGACCAAGCCCCAGTCCACAGTCCAAGGAGGAACTGATGTCTCCAGCATCAAGGGAACAGTTCCAGGCCGAGCAGGAAGCAGATGACAGCCTTCAGAAAGCTTGGGCGGCGGCACGGAGCACCCCACCGCCTCTCAGCTCTTCTAACCGATCCCGGTTTGTTGTAGAACAAGGACTTTTATACAAGGAGACTCTTTCTGGTGGGCACCAGGAAGACTGGCATCCTCAAAGACAGTTGGTGGTTCCCACTAAGTATCGGGTAAAGCTCTTGAGCTTAGCCCATGATCATCCCAGTGGCCATTCTGGGGTGAACAGAACCAAAGACCGGTTGGGGAAGTCCTTCCACTGGGAGGGAATGGGCAAGGACGTTGCTAATTATGTCCGGTCTTGTGAGGTGTGCCAACGAGTGGGAAAGCCCCAAGACCAGGTTAAAGCCCCTCTCCAGCCACTACCCATAATTGAGGTCCCATTTCAGCGAGTAGCTGTGGATATTCTGGGTCCTTTCCCAAAGAAGACACCCAGAGGAAAGCAGTACGTACTGACTTTCATGGATTTTGCTACCCGATGGCCGGAAGCCGTACCCTTAAGCAACACCAAGGCTAAAAGTGTGTGCCAGGCATTAGCAGACATTTTTGCCAGGGTAGGGTGGCCCTCCGACATCCTTACAGATTCGGGAACTAATTTCCTGGCAGGGAACATGAAAAACCTGTGGGAAGCTCATGGGGTGAATCACTTGGTTGCCACCCCTCATCACCATCAAACCAATGGTCTGGTGGAGAGGTTTAATGGAACTTTGGGGGCCATGATACGTAAATTCATAAATGAACACTCCAATGATTGGGACCTAGTGTTGCAGCAGTTGCTTTTTGCCTACAGGGCTGTACCACATCCCAGTTTAGGGTTTTCACCATTTGAACTTGTGTATGGCCGCGAGGTTAAGGGGCCATTACAGTTGGTGAAGCAGCAATGGGAGGGGTTTACGCCTTCTCCAGGAACTAACATTCTAGACTTTGTAAGCAACCTACAAAACACCCTCCGACACTCTTTAGCCCTTGCTAAAGAAAACCTAAAGGATGCTCAGGAAGAGCAAAAGGCCTGGTATGATAAACATTCCAGAGAACGGTCCTTCAAAGTAGGAGACCAAGTCATGGTCTTAAAGGCGCTCCAGGCCCATAAAATGGAAGCGTCGTGGGAAGGACCATTCACGGTCCAGGAGCGCCTAGGAGCTGTTAACTATCTCATAGCCTCCCCCACCTCCAACATAAAGCCTAAGGTATACCATGTTAATTCTCTTAAGCCCTTTTATTCCAGAGAATTAAACGTTTGCCAGTTTACAGCCCAGGAAACAGATGACGCGGAGTGGCCGGCAGGTGTCTACTACGAAGGAAAAAGGAATGGTGGCGTGGAAGAGGTGAACCTCTCCACGACCCTGGGACGTCTGCAGCGACAGCAGATCAAGGAGCTGTGCACAAGCTTTGCACCGATTTTCTCAGCCACTCCAGGACGGACCGAACGGGCATACCACTCCATTGACACAGGTAATGCTCACCCAATTAGAACCCCACCCTACCGGGAGTCACCTCATGCCCAAACTGCTATACAAAGGGAGATCCAGGACATGCTACAGATGGGTATAATCCGCCCCTCTACCAGTGCATGGGCATCTCCAGTGGTTCTAGTTCCCAAACCAGATGGGGAAATACGCTTTTGCGTGGACTACCGTAAGCTAAATGCTGTAACTCGTCCTGACAACTATCCAATGCCACGCACAGATGAGCTATTGGAAAAATTGGGACATGCCCAATTCATCTCTACTTTAGACTTAACCAAAGGGTACTGGCAAGTACCACTAGATGAACCCGCTAAGGAAAGGTCAGCCTTCGTCACCCAGGCAGGGGTGTATGAATTCAATGTACTCCCTTTCGGGTTGCGAAATGCACCCGCCACCTTCCAAAGACTTGTAGATGGTCTCCTAGCGGGATTGGGAGAATCTGCAGTTGCCTACCTCGATGATGTGGCCATTTTTTCTGATTCATGGACAGAACACCTGGAGCACCTGGGAAAAGTCTTCGAGCGCATCCGACAGGCAGGACTAACTGTTAAGGCTAAAAAGTGTCAAATAGGCCAAAACAGAGTGACGTACCTGGGGCACCAGGTGGGTCAAGGAACTATAAATCCCCTACAGGCCAAAGTGGATGCTATCCAAAAGTGGCCGGTTCCAAAGTCAAAGAAACAGGTCCAATCCTTCTTAGGCTTGGCCGGATATTATAGGCGATTTGTACCACACTACAGCCAAATCGCCGCCCCGCTGACAGACCTAACCAGAAAGAAACAGCCAAATGCAGTTCAGTGGACTGATGAGTGTCAAAAGGCCTTTAACCAGCTTAAGGCAACACTCATGTCTGACCCTGTGCTAAGGGCCCCAGACTTTGACAAACCGTTCCTAGTAACCACAGATGCTTCCGAGCGAGGCGTGGGAGCAGTTTTAATGCAGGAAGGACCGGATCAAGAATTCCATCCTGTCGTGTTTCTCAGCAAAAAACTGTCTGAGAGGGAAAGTCACTGGTCAATCAGCGAAAAGGAATGCTACGCCATTGTGTACGCGCTGGAAAAGCTACGCCCATATGTTTGGGGACGGCGTTTCCAACTACAAACAGACCATGCTGCGCTACAGTGGCTTCATACCGCCAAGGGAAATAACAAAAAACTTCTTCGGTGGAGTTTAGCTCTCCAAGATTTTGATTTTGAAATACAACACATTTCGGGAGCTTCTAACAAAGTGGCTGATGCACTCTCCCGGGAAAGTTTCCCAGAGTTAACTGGTTAACAATTGTTCTTGGAATGAAACATTGTTAGTTTTTATATAATCAGTAGTATGTCTTATTAACTCTGTTTTCTCCTAAAACTCCAGGAAGAAATCACAGCCAGTGTGGAACCGAACGTCCAACAC
>NW_020714893.1:0-4698 GCF_002925995.2 Terrapene triunguis | reverse complement strand
AACAGGAGGCCCATGAAAGAGAAGAAAAAGCCAAACAGGAGGCCCATAAAAGAGAGATGGAGCTGAAAGAAAAAGAGATGGAACTGGAAGCATCAAGGACTAGGCAGGATGCATCAGACCATCCTAACAACTCCTCTCCAGGTACCACTTCCCATCCCAGGAAATTCCCCACCTACAAGGCAGGCGATGATACTGAGGCCTTCTTAGAAAATTTTGAAAGGGCCTGCCTTGGATACAACATCCCTCTACCCCAGTACATGGTAGAGCTGAGACCGCAGCTCAGTGGACCCTTAGCAGAGGTGGCGGCTGAAATGCCTAAGGAACACATGAACAGTTATGAACTTTTTAAAAACAAGGCCAGACTCAGAATGGGGCTAACACCCGAGCATGCCCGTCGGCGGTTCAGAGCCCTAAGGTGGAAACCCGATGTGTCATTTACCCGACATGCCTACCACATTGGGAAAAATTGGGATGCCTGGATATCAGGAGCAAATGTTAAATCTACGGAAGAGTTGCCCTTCCTATTGCAAATGGAGCAGTTTTTAGAGGGTGTTCCTGAGGAAATAGAAAGGTACATCCTAGATGGGAAGCCCAAAACTGTAACCGAGGCGGGGGAGATTGGAGCCAAATGGGTGGAGGTGACAGAAAAGAAAAAAGCTAGTAGCAGTTGGAGCGAATATCAGAAGGGGCAAGCCGAAACAAAACCTTACCACCGGGGACAACCCAAGGCCCCACCCACATCCCAAGGGAAACCCCAGACGCCTTCTCACCCCACCCCACCAGTCTCCACCAACCAACATCGCCCCGGTGATACCTTAGCAGGGCGATGTTTTAAATGTAATGAACTGGGGCATATAAAGGCTCACTGCCCCAAGAACCCCAACCGATTACAGTTCATTACACCCCAGTCACACCAAAGATCCCCAGACCCAGATGCCTCTCTCATACCCTCGGAGCGAAGGGAAACCTTGAGAGTGGGCGGAAAGAAGGTTATCGCTTGGAGGGATACTGGGGCACAAGTGTCAACTATCCACCAATCCCTAGTGGACCCCAAACTCATCAACCCGGAGGCTACAGTGACAATTCAACCCTTCGTGTCACAGTCTGTAACCTTGCCTACAGCCCAGTTGCATGTCCAGTACAAGGGCTGGGCAGGAATGTGGACTTTTGCAGTATATGACAATTATCCCATCCCCATGCTGCTGGGGGAAGACTTGGCCAACCATGTGAAGCTAGCCAAGAGGGTGGGAATAGTCACCCGCAGCCAGGCTAAGCAAGCTTTCACCCCCATCCCTGTTCCTGAGCCGTCCACCAGGGCCCCGTCGGTGTTACCGGAGACCCAAACACAGGTGGTGGAACCGGATCCCCTGCCAACGACTGCAACAGCCGTAGTGGATCCAATCCCAGAGACCCAGCCAAAGCCAGTCCCGGAACCGGAACTGGCAACGCAACCAGCACCAGAACCATTGCCGGCACTGAGTCCAGCGCTTGCAAACCCGTCTACAACTCCAATGCCAGAGGGCACCAGCGAGCCTGAACTGGCGGAAGCAGCAGATAACCCTACCCAAGAGGCTCAGCCAGAGCCTGAGATACCACATAGTGCACCAGCGGACAGCGGTTCACGGTCAGTGGAAACAGCCCCAGCACCTGCATCGCTTCCAGAGGGACCAAGCCCCAGTCCACAGTCCAAGGAGGAACTGATGTCTCCAGCATCAAGGGAACAGTTCCAGGCCGAGCAGGAAGCAGATGACAGCCTTCAGAAAGCTTGGGCGGCGGCACGGAGCACCCCACCGCCTCTCAGCTCTTCTAACCGATCCCGGTTTGTTGTAGAACAAGGACTTTTATACAAGGAAACTCTTTCTGGTGGGCACCAGGAAGACTGGCATCCTCAAAGACAGTTGGTGGTTCCCACTAAGTATCGGGTAAAGCTCTTGAGCTTAGCCCATGATCATCCCAGTGGCCATTCTGGGGTGAACAGAACCAAAGACCGGTTGGGGAAGTCCTTCCACTGGGAGGGAATGGGCAAGGACGTTGC
This sequence comes from Terrapene triunguis, assembly GCF_002925995.2. Lineage (NCBI taxonomy): Eukaryota > Metazoa > Chordata > Testudines > Emydidae > Terrapene > Terrapene triunguis. The sequence goes on along the minus strand of NW_020714893.1, from coordinate 2,663 downwards.
TAATTATGTCCGGTCTTGTGAGGTGTGCCAACGAGTGGGAAAGCCCCAAGACCAGGTTAAAGCCCCTCTCCAGCCACTACCCATAATTGAGGTCCCATTTCAGCGAGTAGCTGTGGATATTCTGGGTCCTTTCCCAAAGAAGACACCCAGAGGAAAGCAGTACGTACTGACTTTCATGGATTTTGCTACCCGATGGCCGGAAGCTGTACCCTTAAGCAACACCAAGGCTAAAAGTGTGTGCCAGGCATTAGCAGACATTTTTGCCAGGGTAGGTTGGCCCTCCGACATCCTTACAGATTCGGGAACTAATTTCCTGGCAGGGAACATGAAAAACCTGTGGGAAGCTCATGGGGTGAATCACTTGGTTGCCACCCCTCATCACCATCAAACCAATGGTCTGGTGGAGAGGTTTAATGGAACTTTGGGGGCCATGATACGTAAATTCGTAAATGAACACTCCAATGATTGGGACCTAGTGTTGCAGCAGTTGCTTTTTGCCTACAGGGCTGTTCCACATCCCAGTTTAGGGTTTTCACCATTTGAACTTGTGTATGGCCGCGAGGTTAAGGGGCCATTACAGTTGGTGAAGCAGCAATGGGAGGGGTTTACGCCTTCTCCAGGAACTAACATTCTAGACTTTGTAAGCAACCTACAAAACACCCTCCGACACTCTTTAGCCCTTGCTAAAGAAAACCTAAAGGATGCTCAGGAAGAGCAAAAGGCCTGGTATGATAAACATTCCAGAGAACGGTCCTTCAAAGTAGGAGACCAAGTCATGGTCTTAAAGGCGCTCCAGGCCCATAAAATGGAAGCGTCGTGGGAAGGACCATTCACGGTCCAGGAGCGCCTAGGAGCTGTTAACTATCTGATAGCCTCCCCCACCTCCAACATAAAGCCTAAGGTATACCATGTTAATTCTCTTAAGCCCTTTTATTCCAGAGAATTAAACGTTTGCCAGTTTACAGCCCAGGAAACAGATGACGCGGAGTGGCCGGCAGGTGTCTACTACGAAGGAAAAAGGAATGGTGGCGTGGAAGAGGTGAACCTCTCCACGACCCTGGGACGTCTGCAGCGACAGCAGATCAAGGAGCTGTGCACAAGCTTTGCACCGATTTTCTCAGCCACTCCAGGACGGACCGAACGGGCATACCACTCCATTGACACAGGTAATGCTCACCCAATTAGAACCCCACCCTACCGGGAGTCACCTCATGCCCAAGCTGCTATACAAAGGGAGATCCAGGACATGCTACAGATGGGTATAATCCGCCCCTCTACCAGTGCATGGGCATCTCCAGTGGTTCTAGTTCCCAAACCAGATGGGGAAATACGCTTTTGCGTGGACTACCGTAAGCTAAATGCTGTAACTCGTCCTGACAACTATCCAATGCCACGCACAGATGAGCTATTGGAGAAATTGGGACATGCCCAATTCATCTCTACTTTAGACTTAACCAAAGGGTACTGGCAAGTACCACTAGATGAACCCGCTAAGGAAAGGTCAGCCTTCGTCACCCAGGCAGGGGTGTATGAATTCAATGTACTCCCTTTCGGGTTGCGAAATGCACCCGCCACCTTCCAAAGACTTGTAGATGGTCTCCTAGTGGGATTGGGAGAATCTGCAGTTGCCTACCTCGATGATGTGGCCATTTTTTCTGATTCATGGACAGAACACCTGGAGCACCTGGAAAAAGTCTTCGAGCGCATCCGACAGGCAGGACTAACTGTTAAGGCTAAAAAGTGTCAAATAGGCCAAAACAGAGTGACGTACCTGGGGCACCAGGTGGGTCAAGGAACTATAAATCCCCTACAGGCCAAAGTGGATGCTATCCAAAAGTGGCCGGTTCCAAAGTCAAAGAAACAGGTCCAATCCTTCTTAGGCTTGGCCGGATATTATAGGCGATTTGTACCACACTACAGCCAAATCGCCGCCCCGCTGACAGACCTAACCAGAAAGAAACAGCCAAATGCAGTTCAGTGGACTGATGAGTGTCAAAAGGCCTTTAACCAGCTTAAGGCAACACTCATGTCTGACCCTGTGCTAAGGGCCCCAGACTTTGACAAACCGTTCCTAGTAACCACAGATGCTTCCGAGAGAGGCGTGGGAGCAGTTTTAATGCAGGAAGGACCGGATCAAGAATTCCATCCTGTCGTGTTTCTCAGCAAAAAACTGTCTGAGAGGGAAAGTCACTGGTCAATCAGCGAAAAGGAATGCTACGCCATTGTGTACGCGCTGGAAAAGCTACGCCCATATGTTTGGGGACGGCGTTTCCAACTACAAACAGACCATGCTGCGCTACAGTGGCTTCATACCGCCAAGGGAAATAACAAAAAACTTCTTCGATGGAGTTTAGCTCTCCAAGATTTTGATTTTGAAATACAACACATTTCGGGAGCTTCTAACAAAGTGGCTGATGCACTCTCCCGGGAAAGTTTCCCAGAGTTAACTGGTTAACAATTGTTCTTGGAATAAAACATATTGTTAGTTTTTATATAATCAGTAGTATGTCTAAAGGTACATGTGTCTTATTAACTCTGTTTTCTCCTAGAACTCCAGGAAGAAATCACAGCCAGTGTGGAACCGAACATCCAACACTATCTGTGATTTGGGGGGCGTGTCATAACTATAAAGGGAAGGGTAACAGCTCTCTGTGTACAGAGAC
>NW_020714892.1:0-3201 GCF_002925995.2 Terrapene triunguis | reverse complement strand
ATTTCCTAATATCCAACCTAGACCTCCCCCACTGCAACTTGACACCATTCCTCCTTGTTCTGTCATCTACCACCACTGAGAACAGCCGAGCTCCATCCTCTTTGGAAGGTAGTTGAAAGCAGCTATCAAATCCCCCCTCATTCTTCTCTTCTGGAGACTAAACAATCCCAGTTCCCTCAGCCTCTCCTCATAAGTCATGTGCTCCAGCCCCCTAATAATTTTTGTTGTCCTCCGCTGGACTCTTTCCAATTTTTCCACATCCTTCTTGTAGTGTGGGGCCCAAAACTGGACACAGTACTCCAGATATCATATCATACATGGAAATTCACAATAAAAATCTTTTCCATGTATGGCTATAACCGTCCCATAGACTCTTTCCTGCAATACAATACATTCTGCACCTCCAATGCCCAATTTTTTTCTAACATCCCCAGACATGCCGCTAGATGGAGAGACTGATGATCCAGGTGATAAACTATCCCGTGTTGTAGCAACACGTCCGATGCCAGTGGCAGGGGCTCCAATTAGCTCTCTTGGCAGGTGAATTAAGCCTGGATACCCTCATTGTCTGGGACATGCTGGCACGATTACAATGTCTTTGGCTTTGTCCTTGTCCTGTCTTGTCGTGTTTATCCCTTTCTGTCTGAGAGGAAATGGAGAGAAATCAGACATTAAGCTGTGAGCCCAATGTGCTAGAAAGGCATCCAATATTGATTCCTTGTCTCTGCCTGCTCTCAAGCAAAATTCTTAACACTTCCTCTTGCTGCTGGATACAAAAAGGTCTATTGTCAGAGTCCCCCATAAAGTGAAGAGGTATTTTTACTATTTTATCCTTCAAAGGCCACTTGTGCATCTGACTTGCTCCAATAGTCTGCAAGCATGTTTCACTCCCCATTACACCGATTGGAATTAGATGAACATCTTGATCTATTCATCAGTTCCAAAGGTCTTTGTCTCCACACATAATTGTAAGGAATAAGCCCCCCTTGCTTGTTCAGATAATATAACATTGTCCTAGTGTCTGTAACCACCTGATCTACTTGTGTTTGACCAGAGGTAGAAATGACTTTAAAGCTAAAGTGATTGGTCTCAGCTCTAACACTTTGATGTGAAAATCCTTTTCTTTTAGTGACCAATGAGCTCGAACAGCCTATTGTACAAATGGACCCCCACACCAGCGTAGATGCATCAGAGGTAAGTATTACCGATGGAGAATGCGAATGAAAAGGCATACCCTTCATTATATTTTGAACATTTGCCCAACATATTAGTGATGCTAACACCTGCTGTGGACTAGTTTGCAATACAGGTTTTCTAAACCTGGTCCTAATTTATTGCTAACCAGAGCTGAAGGTTTCTAATCTGAAGATGAATATATAGCATCAGTGGTATGGCTGACACCAAGAGACCCGGGAACTGTAGAAAAACAAAAATCAGTTATTGTGGAGAGTGAAAAGGGATAATTATAGACATTATCTTTATAAATCTCTCCATGGGAAGGAAAGCTTTTGCCACAGATGAATCTAGCATTGCTCCAATAAAGAAGATCCTTTAAATGCGACTTCTCATAGTCCCAGACTGGCAAAGAGGAAACATTTGTTTTCCGTGAAGACAGACATTCTCCCTGGATGATGCTTTTATTAGCCAATCGTTGAAATTGGGTACACAAACATCCCCTGCCATCTGAGGAACACTGCCACTACAGATTGACTTTTTAAACACACCTTGGGTGCTGCAGACAAACCAAAAGGGAGAACCGTACAATGAAAATGATCCTCGGCCACCATAAACTTCAGGTATTTCTAGTGACAAGGTCGAAATATATGGAAATATTAATCTTTTAAATCCAGAGCTACAAAACCAATGCAGGGGGGGGGGGGAACGGATTATAGAAGTTGGAAATTTCTACATGTTCTCTTTCTAGAGGTGCTTAATTTCCTTAAATCTAAAATAGGGCAAAGGCCCCCCATCCTTTTTTTGAAATTAGAAAATGACTAAAAACCCTTTCCTCTCTGATCTAATGATACCACCTCTACCAAACCTAACTCCACTACAGACTGAATCTCTAGGCTTCATAAATATCTGTCAGGCCTGTTACCTCTGTTCCCCTAAAAACCAACCCAGGGTCACACTTGTATTCGTTTTATTACGATGCCGCTGTTGGGTCAGATAGAAAAGAGATGGAGCTTATTCATACACGCACACATTCACCGCATTCATACCCTCATGCACCCACACACTTACACAGGCGGAGAGTTACCGGAGACAGCATGGAGACCGAGAAGCCGAAGCGTGGGAGATCTGGTGTGTCCGCCTGCGGGCACGAATCCAGGCTGCTGAGCAGGTCCAGGAGCAGCAGCTGCTTGTCTGCATGGCTGCTTCCTTTTGCTGGAACTGGGCAGCTCCTGTCACGTACGCCAAGTTTTCCTTCTATGTCCATCACCGAGAAGCATTCCCAGTCCAGTTCCTTTCATGCACACCAGGTTCTTCTTCTCTTTACAGCACTTCGTGATTGCCTTCTCAGGGCAGATTATATCAGACACACCCGTCTCCTGTCTCTGGGCTCCTTTCTCCTTGCAGCTCCTCTCCGCTCAGACCCACATACACTCCCTTGTTCACACTCTCTCATGGGGATGGGATATTACAAAGCTTGGAAGTTCATACACGTGGTAACTTTAAAAGGTTACAGAGCTTGCAAAGGTTACAAAACTAAAAAGGCTGTGCTAACAATCACTGAAGTTACAAAATCTGCAAAAAGGTTGCAGAACTTAATGATACAAGTTACAGATCTTACAACTGCATTTGAGCAGAGGCTTTACATAACAAGGCCAACCCCTGGCCAGGGATGAAAGAGGTGGATATTTGTTGGGGTGGGGAGAAAGGGAAGGTCTTGAACTGAATTGCCTAGCCACATGCAATAACATCAGACAGGTGGATCCTGCATCTTAACTGCCATTTGTGGCAAACTGGGACAAACAGTACCCAAACTGTGGGTGAACCATGTCCAACTGGGCTGGTTTATAACTCCAAATCCTTATGTCAAATCTGAGACCTTGTAGGAATCACATATGACAAAAGTGATTCTTTCCATTATTATGAGGCTTATAAGACTACTTTTTCTGATGTTAATATTGAGAGACTTGAGGCTGAGAAGAATTCCTTCCTTGGCATTATTAAGGAATCAATGTAGAAGACTACATA
>NW_020714891.1:0-2364 GCF_002925995.2 Terrapene triunguis | reverse complement strand
ATTTCCTAATATCCAACCTAGACCTCCCCCACTGCAACTTGACACCACTGCTCCTTGTTCTGTCATCTACCACCACTGAGAACAGCCGAGCTCCATCCTCTTTGGAAGGTAGTTGAAAGCAGCTATCAAATCCCCCCTCATTCTTCTCTTCTGCAGACTAAACAATCCCAGTTCCCTCAGCCTCTCCTCATAAGTCATGTGCTCCAGCCCCCTAATCATTTTTGTTGCCCTCCGCTGGACTCCTTCCAATTTTTCCACATCCTTCTTGTAGTGTGGGGCCCAAAACTGGACACAGTACTCCAGGTATCATATCATACATGGAAATTCACAATAAAAATCTTTTCCACGTATGGCTATAACCGTCCCGTAGACTCTTTCCTGCAATACAATACATTCTGCACCTCCAATGCCCAACTTTTTTCTAACATCCCCAGACATGCCGATAGATGGAGAGACTGATGATCCAGGTGATAAACTATCCCGTGTTGTAGCAACACGTCTGATGCCAGTGGCAGGGGCTCCAATTAGCTCTCTTGGCAGGTGAATTAAGCCTGGATACCCTCATTGTCTGGGACATGCTGGCACGATTACAATGTCTTTGGCTTTGTCCTATCTTATCGTGTTTATCCCTTTCTGTCTGAGAGGAAATGGAGAGAAATCAGACATTAAGCTGTGAGCCCAATGTGCTAGAAAGGCATCCAATATTAGTTCCTTGTCTCTGCCTGCTCTCAAGCAAAATTCCTAACACTTCCTCTTGCTGCTGGATACAAAAAGGTCTATTGTCAGAGTCCCCCATAAAGTGAAGAGGTATTATTACTATTTTATCCTTCAAAGGCCACTTATGCATCTGACTTGCTCCAATAGTCTGCAAGCATGTTTCACTCCCCATTACACCGATTGGTATTAGGTGAACATCTTGATCTATTCATCAGTTCCAAAGGTCTTTGTCTCCACACATAATTGTAAGGAATAAGCCCCCCTTGCTTGTTCAGATAATATAACATTGTCCTAGTGTCTGTAACCACCTGATCTACTTGTGTTTGACCAGAGGTAGAAATGACTTTAAGGGTATGTCTACACTACGAGGGTAATTCGATTTTACTTAAATCGAATATGTGGAATCGATATTGCAAAGTCGAACGTGTGTGTCCACACTAAGGACAGTAATTCGACTTTGTGAGTCCACACTAACGGGGCGAGCGTCGATATTGGAAGCGGTGCACTGTGGGCAGCTATCCCACAGTTCCCGCAGTCCCCGCTGCCCATCGGAATTCTGGGTCGAGCCGCCAATGCCTTCTGGGTAAAAAAAATTTGTCGTCATCCGTCCGTCACTAACGCCCTCCCTCCCTCCATGAAAGCGCCGGCGGGAAATCAGTTCGCGCACTTTTCTGGTCAGTGACAGCGCGGACGCCACAGCACTGCGATCATGGATCACGCTGCGACCATCGCTGCACTTGTGGCCGTTCTCAACACCTCGCAGCTTATCATACACCTTTCCCTGAGGCAGATGCAGAGAAATCGGGCGAGGAGGCTACGGCACCGCCGTGAGAGCCTGAAGTCGGAGAGTGGCACAGAGCTGTCAGAAACCACGAGCCCCAGCGCCCAGGACATCACGGTGGCAATGGGGCATGTGGATTTTGTTGAACGGCGATTCTGGGCCCGGGAAACAAGCACGGACTGGTGGGACCGCATAGTGCTTCAGGTCTGGGATGAATCCCAGTGGCTGCGAAACTTTCGCATGCGGAAGGGGACTTTCCTCGAACTTTGTGAGTTGCTGTCCCCTGCCCTGAAGCGCAAGGACACCCGCATGCGAGCAGCCCTCACTGTCCAGAAGCGAGTGGCCATAGCCCTCTGGAAGCTTGCAACGCCGGACAGCTACCGGTCAGTCGCGAACCACTTTGGTGTGGGCAAATCTACCGTGGGGGTTGTTGTCATGCAAGTAGCCAAGGCAATCGTGAAGGTACTGCTCCCAAAGGTAGTGACCCTGGGAAACGCGCAGGTCATCATAGATGGCTTTGCCGCGATGGGATTCCCAAACTGCGGTGGGGCTATCGATGGGACTCACATCCCTATCCTGGGACCGGACCACCAGGCCAGCCAGTACATCAATAGAAAGGGCTACTTTTCAATGGTGCTGCAAGCACTGGTGGACCATCGGGGACGGTTTACAAACATCTACGTCGGATGGCCGGGCAAGGTTCATGACGCTCGCGTGTTCAGGAACTCTGGTCTGTTTAGACGGCTGCAGGAAGGTATTTACTTCCCGGACCACAAGATAACTGTTGGGGATGTGGAGATGCCTACAGTGATCCTCGGGGACCCAGCCTACCCGCTAATGCCCTGGCTCATGAAGCCCTATACTGG
>NW_020714890.1:0-5143 GCF_002925995.2 Terrapene triunguis | reverse complement strand
AAGCTGAACCTGCCCCCGTTTCTTTACCCAGTTCATTTTGACTATCCTCTCCAGTTACATACCCCCTTCACCCCCTTCCCCTTCCCAAAAAATAAAATCATTTCGATTTTGTTAATGAACAGCGTTGTCTGTATTGCTGTTTTCGCGGGAATATTTTAAACCGGGGACGCAGACTGTGGCGGGGGGCGGGTTTAGTGTTCTGATGCAAATGATGCTTCTAAACTCCCGGAATGACAGGCTCCGCACTGGTGGACTGGTTATTTCAATGGAGAACATGAAAAACACCTCCCAGACTGACCAGGGTAACCAGTGACTGCACTGTGTATGTGTCCTGATGCTGGACCTGACACCGCCTCTGTACCCTGCTAAAGGTCACTGTCCTGTCCAATTACCAAGCCCCTTCCCCCCCTCCAGACAGACTCTCCCTCAAAAGAACCTGACTGAAACAGTAATGGACAGAAACAAACATTTTATTGCGAACCAGACATGAAACGTGGGGTGTGAAACTTGGACGGGGGCTTGTGTGAGGTGGGTAGGAAAGGACTTATGAAATTTTGGGGAATGTCAGCCTTCTACTGCTAGAGCAGTCTGCAGGGGTTGACTGAAAGTTTTAACGGCCCTTGCCGCCCCTCCTTCTTTGGACTTTGGGTGAGGGTGGTGTGGGACTTGGTGGCGGGTGAGGGCGGTTACAGATAGACTGCAGCGGGGCTCTGTCCTCCTGCCTCCGGTCTTGCAGAACATCCACAAGGCGCCGGAGCGTGTCCGTTTGCTCCCTCATTAGTCCAAGCAGCTTTTCAGTAGCCTGTTGGTCCTCCTGACGCCACCTCTCCTCCCGTTCCATGACTGCTCGGTGCATTTGTGACAAGTTCTCCCTCCACTGTGTCTGCTGGGCTGCCTGGGCTCGGGAGCAGCCCATTAGTTCTGAGAACATGTCTTCACGCGTCTTCTTCTTCCTCCGCCTAATCTGCGCTAGCCTCTGGGAGTGTGCTGACAGGCTGGGTTGGGAGACAGTCGCAGATGTGTCTGTGTGAATTGTGAAAAGGGAGTGAATTCCTGAGACAGATAAATGAAATTGTATACAAAGAACCTAGTCTTTCTCTGTGAACAAGACCATGCACTGCACCTCTCACATGCGCACTCAGGACAAGGTCGAATTTTCGGCCGTCGCCTTCAGTGCCTGTGGACTTGCGGAGGTCTTGGACTGTTCAGAGAACTGTGGCTGGAGACCTGAACTTCTGGAGCGGGCAATAATGGTAAGCCGCAGACTTGTGGCTGCTTAAAACTCCAGCAGTAGCACTGGCCTCCTTTCACATTGAAAGCAATGCCAGTCTCTGCTGCCAGCAATCAGGACAGCATCAACTCTGCCCCTGTCCCACCCCCTCGCGGCTGTCCCAGGGAAAGATCCCTGTATGCTGCCCCTCTCCCTCCACCGCGTGGCTGTAAAGCAGTCCCAATACTAACATTCCCCTCCCTAATTCAAAGCAGGGCGTCATGAGCGACATCACCCTCCTGAGGATCCCGGACACCCAGAGAGAACGCATGCTGCGGGAAAGCATGCAGAAACCGGGGCCGTATGCCGCCATGCTATGTCGGGCCATGATCCCGGAGTACTTGATTGTGGCGTGGAGGGGGCATGTCTGCTACCACGGAGGGCCCACTAAGATCGCCCTACCCCGGAACCTGATCAACAGGCTTGAGCTCTACCTCCACGAGACCTACGAGGAGTTCTCCTACGAGGATTTCTCGTCGATCCCCGGCCACATTGACCGGATTTTCGCGTAGGTGCACTGGGACTATGGAGTGGAGCGTCTTGGGCCTGGGAATCATGGAGTAACGGACATTGTGAAAATTTTTTAAAACACTTGGGACTAAATTGAGAAGAGGCCAAGACAGAGAAATCATGAAAACCCATTTGTTACCTTTGTAAATATTCCTGTTTTGTACCTGATTATTTTTTTACTAGTTTACAGCACTTTTATAAATATACATTGTTAATAGTATAAATATTACCGTTCTGTTTTAAATAAATGTTTACATGTTTACAGCACTTACTGCTTGATCCTTCCCCTGATTCTGTGTCCGGGGTAAGGGATGGGGACGGTTGGTACGGGATCTCGGTAAGGGTGATGAAGAGCTCCTGGCTGTCGGGGAAATCAGCGGTGCCAGCGCTGTCGACTGCCTCGTCCTCCTCATCTCCTTCTTCATCTTCCCCGTCCGCTGTCATGTCCGACGAGGAACCGGCCGCGGACATGATCCCATCCTCGGAGTCCACGGTCAGGGGTGGGGTAGTGGTGGCGGCCGCTCCCAGGATGGAATGCAGTGCCTCGTAGAAACGGGATGTGTGGGGCTGGGATCCGGAGCGTCCGTTAGCCTCTTTGGTTTTTTGGTAGCCTTGTCTCAGCTCCTTGATTTTCACGCGGCACTGCGTTGCATCCCGGCTGTAGCCTCTCTCTGCCATGGCTTTGGAGATCTTCTCGTAGATCTTAGCATTCCTTCTTTTGGAGCGCAGCTCGGAAAGCACGGACTCATCGCCCCACACTGCGATGAGATCCAAGACTTCCCGATCAGTCCATGCTGGGGCCCTCTTTCTATTAGATTGCACGGCCATCTCTGCTGGAGAGCTCTGCATAGTTGCCACTGCTGCTGAGCTCCCCTCGATGTCCAAAGAGGAACTGAGATTCAAACTGCCCAGACAGGAAAATGAAAATGAATTCAAATTTTCCCGGGGGTGTGGCTGGTCAGAGCATCCGAGCTCGGACTGCTGTCCAGAGCGTCAACAGAGTGGTGCACTGTGGGATAGCTCCCGGAGCTATTACCGTCGATTTCCATCCACACCTAGCCTAATTCGATATGGCCATGTCGAATTTAGCGCTACTCCTCTCGTTGGGGAGGATTACAGAAATCGATTTAAAGAGAGCTTTATGTCGAACTAAATGGCTTCCTGGTGTGGACGGGTGCAGGGTTAATTCGATATAACGGCGCTAAAGTCGACATAAAAGCCTAGTGTAGACCAGGCCTAAAGCTAAAGTGATTGGTCTCAGCTCTAACACTTTGATGTGAAAATCCTTTTCTTTTAGTGACCAATGAGCTCTAACAGCCTATTGTACAAATGGACCCCCACATCAGCGTAGATGCATCAGAGGTAAGTATTACCTATGGAGAATGCGAATGGAAAGGCATATCCTTCATTACATTTTGAACATTTGCCCAACATATTAGTGATGCTAACACCTGCTGTGGAATTACTAGTTTGCGATACATGTTTTCTAAACCTGGTCCTAATGTATTGCTAACCAGAGCTGAAGGTTTCTAATCTGAAGATGAACATATAGCATCAGTGGTATGGCTGACACCAAGAGACCTGGGAACTGTAGAAAAACAAAAATCAGTTATTGTGGGGAGTGAAAAGGGATAATTTTAGACATTATCTTTATAAATCTCTCCATGGGAAGGAAAGCTTTTGCCACAGATGAATCTAGCATTGCCCCAATAAAGAAGATCCTTTGAAAGGGAATTAAATGCGACTTCTCGTAATCCCAGACTGGCAAAGAGGAAACATTTGTTTTCCGTGAAGTAAGACATTTTCCCTGGATGATGCTTTTATTAGCCAATCGTTGAAATTGGGTACACAAACATCCCCTGCCTTCTGAGGAACACTGCCACTACAGAGTGACTTTTTAAACACACCTTGGGTGCTGCAGACAAGCCAAAAGGGAGAAACTTACAATGAAAAGGATCCTCGGCCACCATAAACTTCAGGTATTTCTAATGACAAGGTCGAAATATATGGAAATATTAATCTTTTAAATCCGGAGCTACAAACCAATCCAGAGGGGGGAAATAGAAGTTGGAAATTTCTGCATGTTCTCTTTCTAGAGGTGCTTAATTTCCTTAAATCTAAAATAGGGCAAAGGCCCCCCATCCTTTTTTTGAAATTAGAAAATGACTAAAAACCTTTTCCTCTCTGATCTAATGATACCACCTCTACCAAACCTAACTCCACTACAGACTGAATCTCTAGGCTTCATAAATATCTGTCAGGCCTGTTACCTCTGTTCCCCTAAAAACCAACCCAGGGTCACACTTGTATTTGTTTTATTACGATGCCGCTGTTGGGTCAGATAGAAAAGAGATGGAGCTTATTCATACACGCACACATTCACCGCATTCATACCCTCATGCACCCACACACTTACACAGGCGGAGAGTTACCGGAGCCAGCATGGAGACCGAGAAGCCGAAGCGTGGTAGCTCTGGTGTGTCCGCCTGCGGTCACCAATCCAGGCTGCTGAGCAGGTCAAGGAGCTGTTTGTGTGCATGGCTGCTTCCTTTTGCTGGAACTGGGCAGCTCCTGTCACGTACACTGAGTTTTCCTTCTGTGTCCATCACCGAGAAGCATTCCCAGTCCAGTTCCTTTCATGCATACCAGGTTCTTCTTCTTTACAGCACTTCGTGATTGCCTTCTCAGGGCAGGTTATATCAGACACACCCATCTCCTGTCTCCTGGCTGCTTTCTCCTTGCAGCTCCTCTCCGCCCAGTCCCACATACACTCCCTTGTTCACTCTCTCTTGGGGATGGGATATTACAAAGCTTGGAAGTTCATACACCTGGTAACTTTAAAAGGTTACAGAGCTTGCAAAGGTTACAAAACTAAAAAGGCTGTGCTAACAATCACTGAAGTTACAAAATCTGCAAAGAGGTTGCAGAACTTAATGATACAAGTTACAGATCTTACAATTGCATTTGAGCAGAGGCTTTACATAACAAGGCCAACCCCTGGCCAGGGATGAAAGAGGTGGATATTTGTTGGGGTGGGGAGAAAGGGAAAGTCTTGAACTGAATTGCCTAGCCACATGCAATAACATCACACAGGTGGATCCTGCATCTTAACTGCCATTTGTGGCAAACTGGGACAAACAGTACCCAAACTGTGGGTGAACCATGTCCAACTGGGCTGGTTTATAACTCCAAATCCTTATGTCAAATCTGAGACCTTGTAGGAATCACATATGACAAAAGTGATTCTTTCCATTATTATGAGGCTTATAAGACTACTTTTTCTGATGTTAATATTGAGAGACTTGAGGCTGAGAATAATTCCTTCCTTGGCATTATTAAGGAATCAATGTAGAAGACTACATA